>NW_027100727.1:1603368-1640868 GCF_040412425.1 Macrobrachium rosenbergii
CACCTCTCTCTCTCTCTCTCTCTCTCTCTCTCTCTCTCTCTCTCTCTCTCTCTCTCTCTCTCATAACCCAGGCAAATCTCTTCCCCATTCCCCTTTGCAACCATATCAAGCACCACAGACAAATATAAAGGTATACAGAATAAAACCTTTGGTATCAGTATGTATCGCTGTCATGTGAGCATCATTTACTATTCCGGGTACCAAATAGTACAAAGAAAATACCCAGGTCTTAGTTGGCAGGATGGAGTCCAGAGGTCCAGACCAAGTTGCCAATACCTTCAGCAACTTATCATATTTCCATAGGCAGCCATTAGGCAAGAGCCCGGGCTAATACGAGGCCAGCTCAATCTAAACCAGCCACCAACCGAAAATAACCACATCAGGACGATTCACTTACGGCAGTGGGTCTCCCTCATCAGATTTTAAATGTGAGGAGGAGAGGGACTACTGCAGAAGTGGCCCTGAAAGGTCTCCTGTACCCCCACCCACCCACCAGAACAATCAATGACAGGTCATGCCCAAATCTAAAGATGTATCCACGAAGGCTCTTCCTACTGTTACCATGAAACGAGAGACAGAACAGTGGAAGGAAGGAAGGAAGGAAGGAAGGAAGGAAGGAAGGAAATAAAATCGATCCAGAGACATACGGAATATAAGACTGAGGCTAAACATGACACCAGCAGCAGGAAGACACACACCCACGCCCACATGACACAGAATACAGGCGTTAATGAACAACAGAAACTGGACTAAAACGTCCTACTGCTGCACAACAATGATCGACCCCAGAAGTTCCTTGTTCTGTCAACATCCAAAACTGGAAAAAGGATCTAGATGATTTTTCAGAGCACAGTCAGGACACGTTATATGCAATTAGTAAGGCGATGATATAAGAGTTTCACAAGACCCAAACTGCTCATATTTGACCAAACTTGCCGCCAAAGGAAGACCTGACGACATTATTTCAACTGAGAAACTGAGATCATCATCATTCGGCCACAACAACAGAGCACCAGGCAACAACAGCAGCCAGTTGTTTTCAACACCACAGACTTCAGTAACTGGAAACAGATGATAATTATGACTGAATTGTCAACTGGTGCCAACATAGAAAACTGGAGTTGATCTGAACACTTTGAACAAAGTAAGTGTATTCGAAATATACTTGAACTCCTGAGGTGCACCTTAGAAGACAGGCATAGTGGGGTCAAAGCTCAGTGAATAACATCAATGAGCTCGAAACGAGCACCATGCCAGAACAACTGCAACAAACACTGCACTCGCTGCCATGACAACAGCCTCTCTCGGGTCATAGCTTAGTCGAAGCTATCAGCTACGACAAGCTGTCACACCAGTGAGAGTATTAAAGGTACCGTGAAATTTGATGAAGCTATCTACCTTAAAAGACTGTCTGTCTGTCTGGTTGATATCCATGAACAATAACTGAAGGGTCATCGAAAGAATTTGCCAACTGTAAAGGCACAACCCTCCTGATAACTTAAAATCATTCATTCATTATTCTGGACTGGATTGTGGACGATACAAACAGAAGGAAGGGTAGGGATTAACAGGGATATGAACAACGTATGACACACACACACACAGAATGAAATATGAAATGTGGTCGAGATACCATGATTTATTTATTAATTTTTTTCTGTAACTCAAAATTTCCCTTGAGTAGTTCATTCCATCGATTTGAGTCTTGAAACTTCTGACTGGGCCCATTGAAGGCACCAACTGAATCATGATTTACTTTGAATATTAACTTGTGGTAGGAAGGAAGGTGTTTCAGTCAGTATAAACAAAAAATTAAGAAGGAAAACTCACGATATACTCGGTACAAACGCTTAGCTCTATTGCCCTCTACCACAAGTTGAAGGCTGCTTTGAAATGACACAGGACTTTTGTAACTTTCTAGTTTTAGGCAGCTTATGTAAAGCAATTTTGGTTAATTCTTACATTATTTCATCGTCTCAGCTCAGAGTTCTTCTTGGCGTTGCAATAAAAAAATGTTGTAGTACATCAAAGATACAGTATATAGGCATGGGCAGAATTTCAGTCAGGGCCGGTGGTGGAGCGGCGGGGGAGCTATAATTTAACTACACCCAAATATTAATGTCGTGTTTGCGTCCAGAAATCCTGATATTCTCTGGTAATGGCTTCTGATTACAGAATATGTCCTGTGGCTATTCCGCGGATTCTGTAATGTCCTGTATCAGGTTCCTCTGACTGACTTTTATGACATGATTCAAGTATCATGACAACACATCAAACGACGGTGCTACTGAAACAAGAATATGTTTTCCAGTCATCTGTCAAGAATGCCAAGAAGACTACAAGAATGCCCAGCATGGAAAAACTAAAAGAAGAGTCTCTATTCTTCCCTCCCGACAAATGACAATATACCTGGAAGATCGATTTCAGGGCACCGCCCCCCTTCTGTCAAGGGGTTTTCAGTAAATCCATTATATAATGAAGTTATCATTTATCCTGCCGTCAGTGTATAGTAGTCATTTCAATCCCTATTTCAACGACGGTCGGGAAAGCAGTATCAGTTTCCATCACTCGAGACCCGACTGTCGGGAATGCAAGGCTACTTCACTTTTCCTTATTATATAGAGCACCGTCGGGAGAATAACACCGAACAGAGGATAAACTGATGTCTCATAATAGGACATTCTTGTTGGACTAAATGAAGACCTATGAAAGTTCTGTAAAGATAGAAATTAAAACCCAGGGCTTTCATCCCACTGCCTGGCCACTCTGATCGCCCTCTTTCAAGAAACATTGTTCCATAAATCACTAATCTAATACACCTGGAATTCAGTCCAGTGTCCCTACTGGAAACGGTCGGTCATTAAACCATTTCTCTGGGCAGCTTTCAACTTGATGACGAAACACCTTCGCATCTTTATTATTATTCTAGACTGAAACCAGCGACCTACATAGCTCAGTGGACGGACCCAAACCAGAACAAACCATACCTTTTTCACAACAACGTCCCAAAAACCTGAAAAATCCGCGCGAACACTCCTGACAATCCCGTGACGAACGAGCCACAGTCATGACACTGCTGCACTGCTTTTTCCACTCCAGAATTTCCAGTCCTCCGGAATTCCGGCTGCCTTGAACACCCCTTGGACCAGTCAGAACCGTCCGTGACAAACCTTTCCAAACAAATGAGGAGGAGGAACCGACCTTTTGATTGGCTGGGTAACAGAGGCTTCTTTAGAGCTTGCGTTACGTTATTGTAAGAACACTTGAACGTTTAAAATGTGTAAAATAATAAATAAATCGATAAATAAATGCACTGGAGCTTTCACATACAAAGTGAATCAGAGGCTCAGTTCAGATGGGCAGTTTTACTTGCAGAAGAATTTCCTATTTCCCTCCACCTCCTCTTGCTTCCTCCTAATGAGCTCCAAGTCAGTGGCCCCTTATAATAATAATAATAATAATAATAATAATAATAATAATAATAATAATAATAATAATAATAATAATAATAATAATAATAATAATGCACCTTAAGCAAGGAACCGGTACTTGCAACAGGAGAGGGCACCATAAAGAGGCAACAGATTACCTCCACGCTGTACTCCCATGTACACAAAACTATTTTAAACACTATCTTAGTCAGGGAAGGTCACACACACGATGAAATGTACCAAACTAAAAAAAAAAAAAAATGAACTCCCTGTACCTGGGTTACCTGCTCTATCTGAACGGCCATAGGAACCACCACCGTTATTTTTAGAAAATAAAACTGAGATGGTCCATTTCCACTCCTAGAGGGGGAGTCAATTTGATATACAAGCCATCAAAAGTCAAATCACATCAAATGCAGTATAACGAACAATAGATGCGCCTTGAACTGCCTCTTAGGAAATAGTAGGGGTCAAACCACGAAAGTTTTCCTGCTGTCAATGACTGAACTCAATTCTGAGTTAAAATCTCCTGACAAACGCTGCGCAAGAGATCAGTGTCACTGAAAAACTTTCATTCCAAATAACATTTCTCAGCCAATACCATGTTTCAATTAACAACATTACACACGCGCGCTATAATCCACCTTCTTTTTCCATAATTATGTCTCTGTCTGTCTCTCTCTCTCTCTCTCTCTCTCTCTCTCTCTCTCTCTCTCTCTCTCTCTCTGAACAAACGCTGCTTCTCCCGAGAGTAATATGCTGTTGAAATGACAGACTTGGTAGCAAAGACGCGGCATTAGAACTGACTTCGCATCGCCTTCGAAATCGAATTGAAATAATTTCCGGCAAACTACGAAGCACTTGCAAATTGAAGAAAGCACAAAAAAAGTTTCTAAATAAAAAAAAAAAGGAAGTAATGCGCTATACACCGCCATAGAGTGCACTCATGGAACCCGTTTTATTGCAACCCCTGGTTAAGTCTCTGTACGTATGGCCTCTGCAGAAGCGGCGAAGACTCTTCAACAGAAGACCACATCTGTGGTTTGTTTTTGTGCCTTCCATTGTAATCTATGTGCTTGTATTTCCTCGAATTTGAACTGAGTCATCAATTACTGTGTAAGTTATGTAGAACGATTATACCCAGAGAGGCAGTGTTAGCACTAAGGAACCTCATTCAAACCAGATAAATCAGACTGCTCAAGGTATAAGACCCAGAGCTGGCACAAGGCCACCTAAATAGACCAAACCAGAAGCCTTTCCGTCTCTCAACCTACCTTGTATCTTTAGGCTTAAGCCTGAATAAGGCGAAAAGAGAGAAGCCATGAAAATGACCTCCAGTTTGGGATAACTTTTCTCTCAAATGAAAAGCCTACAATAGGCCTACCATAGGTTAAGGTAGACAAAACACGTAGCATGTGCAGAAGAGGCCAGGCTACCATAGATGCTCTGATGGAGGGCACAGAGCCAAGGATGTTAGGCAGCCACTTCAGGAGACCTCTGATGGAAAGAAGCTCCTGAAGAGGGCATGCGCTGGGCATCGTAAAGACACCTGACTTTATTGTGGCTGCACAAAACAGAGCAACGTGAAGAGGTCTGATGTCAGTGACACAGGAAATCATGAATCGCATCTTCATGGCCTGATAATACGCTGCTGGGATTATTCTGGGGCACATGTTTGTCTCTTTCCTGTGTCAGCAATGCAGAGACATCCAAGTGAATTTGCGCCGAAATGAGAGAGAGAGAGAGAGAGAGAGAGAGAGAGAGAGAGAGAGAGAGAGAGAGAGAGAGAGAGAGAGACTTCTTCTAACATCTCATGCCAGCATATATGTACAGGACTTTCGGTCTGCAAAACCCTGGAGTTTTAGTCAGACCTTTGACACTGTGCTCAATCAACTGTCAGCACAATGACTGACACTGAAGCATTGTTATTGAAAAATTTGCTGCAAAATCGTATATGTAGAATATTGCCCCAATCACTGATTATACATCAGACTGCTATAAGGACAGTTTTAGATGTAAAAACGTCAAGTTTCGCTGAAACGAGCAAATAGCGATAGGGTCATTGTGCTATTCAGAAGTCAAAAGAGGGCGCCATTTCTACAAACTTATAAAAACAAATTTTAAAGCACATATAAAGTGAAATGAAATCGGTAGGGGCACTGGGCCATTATAAATATTGTAATACCTAGAGTGGGAGGAATATTCAGTCTTGAATTAGTTGTTGTTAACAAAATCCTGAAGGTGAAACCACAAGTCTGGTTTCCAAGCGTAGCAGAAGACAGACTTCTCAAGCAGGAACGAACACTAGGCCTATAGCCCACATCAGTTCAAGGGTTTGCACATGCACTGATGTGGGGGAAATATACACGGGTTAAATCTACACAGATATGTACATCAGTAGTGGAGTCACATGCTACACTTACATTGATTATAGGAGCCAAAATCCTTCAGTATGTGCCACCGCCTGGTTTCCACATGCAGGAGCCACCAACCAGGAGGCACCAATTGGTATTTATTCTTACATGAAAAAACAGATTTACAATGGTTTTAATTTGTTTTTAATGATGTATAAAAACTCAGATTCATGCCTCCACTACTGACTAGGTTAGTCCTCTGTTAAGAAATGCGTCAAAACTACTTCTTTATCGGAAACTAATCCTATGAATTGACAATAGCTTTGGACAAAAAGGGTTTTCAGCACACACACATAATGAGACTTTAATCGAAGACTGACTTCTTTGTTTCAAGTGCCAGAGTGTCTCCAATGGTCATGTTGAGATGGCGCGCTTATTGCAGTTGCTCACGAAAATGCAAGGGAGAAAAAATAGATATAGAAAGAGCAACAGATGAAATCGGAAACGTTCATAAAAAAAGGTCCACAAACAGCGAAGTTATTTATCAAAATGCAGCTGAAACCTCAAATGTTTAGCAGATTCTAATGTGACACAGGGATGAGTTTAGCATAAGTAACCCGTTGTCATTCATTGTTCAGTAAGTATATAAATTTCTCTTATTCAATGGAAAATCAGTATGAATGAAAACGCCAGGCTTAAAACCTTATTTAAGGACAAACTAACTGAAGAGCAATAATAAAAACTAACGCCATTATATTCACAACTGAAAGGGAGTCACTTATACAACAGTTCAGTAACTTAACAACAAAAGCTACGAAGCCGATCAGTCATTCTCTGTCTTTTGAAGCACGTCGACATATTTAAATATTCTACATCACCGAAAATCTTTTAGTTGAACCCACCACTTGCAGAATAACTCCAGTTCTCATATATAGAGAAAGAAAATCTCGTGAAAATGAACCATTTTTCTTCTGTCCTCTACTCCCCAGTAACGTTCCATCCTCGACCCCCTCCCCCTCCCCCTCCCCCTCCCAAACCTCTCTAATCAGATTAACCTGTAATACAAAATCATTTCAGTTCAAATAAAACATTAATTTTCTGATGTGCCGTCAACCTAAGCAATGGGCCTTCCTTTTTAACCCTTCATTGCTTAATTCCGTGTCATTTTTCAAGTGAAATATCTTAGTGTAATAGCAGCAGCTATATTGACATCAACGCTCATTACCAAAAACTATATACCAATGCTTAAAAGGCAACTATATTCACGCGCTGTCATTTTCAAGTTGAACGAAATAAAGCGAGTTCTTCCATCATCATGTCAGCTGCCATGAGGAACTTCAATGACATCAACCCAGACGGAGGACTATTTATTCAGCTGACCTGCAATCACTTTGCCCTATATACAAAGTTGCAATGATTGATTTCAAGAAAAATCTTTCGTTCCCTTGACGCAACAGGCCTTCGGGGTTACTTGACTGGTATGTGTAGTGTTCATACTTTGTAGTTTTAATATTCCGTTTATATGGAAGTGACGGACTGTCCCCCTTAAGTGAAATCAATACAGTAAAATTTGCACTCAAGGTTACAAGCACCAAGTCACAGAACATTATACTCCAGTTTTAGAGGCAGGCATAAAATTGCACTGCTCTTAATTTCGCAAAGGCAGCAGCACCCTACCCTGCAGGCCTACGTGCGTTGCAAGTTCATGGCATGATGCATAAAACACCACAGTTTACCTACTTGCTGTCAACTTAAGCTAAGGGCGTTCATTTCAGACTAGCCCCATCACTGTCTGTGGCCTTTTTGTTTGGCAAACGTTGTCGTACAAATATTCTAGTCCCCATGTATACTGATCTAATCTATGCCGAGGAGAATATACATAAATCAAAGTGGCATTCACCTTTATGTGACACGAGTAGCCTTTAGAGTCAGTATCACACCGCAATGCCTCCTCCTCAGATAGATACCCACCGTTCATGTGGCTTTCAATCTAGCTATTTGAACGCTTGACGCCAATTCTGCCAATATGAAATGAAATACAAAGAAAAAAGCCAAATACCTTTGCTACCCAGAAGCACCGACGACGAGGTGAATAACACCAAATAGGTAGGATCTTTTTCTCCGAAAGCTTCAAAGGTCTTAATTCGTTCATCAGCATTGAAATCAATAACCGTCCTCCTCGCCTTGACTAGGCCGGAACCAAGAACTTCCGGTTACCTGTCACGTCACTACGTAACTGTGGCGGCGAAGGACTTCGTTGGCAGGTGGATTTCTTACGCTTATGACAATCAGATTTATTTTTTATAATGTATGGCTGGAATAAAATGAAACTGAAATTCACACAAGCTCGTATACTGTCCCAAGACAGCGTTTAGACTCTTGACAACCGAAATTCTCGGAGGTTTGAACCACGAGAGAGAGAGAGAGAGAGAGAGAGAGAGAGAGAGAGAGAGAGAGAGAGAGAGAGAGAGAGAGAGAGAAAACGCAGCCTAAATAAATCCTAACCTAAGCTCCTTTATAATAACGGGAATCGGGGAATTTTTCCTCAAACAGCCGGTGAAAGACCAACTGGGAAGCTTTCCCTTCACTTCTGGTAAAAGAGACGGTGGCGCAGTATGAATGCAATAAAGCCTGTCTTTAACATGTGCTTGCTCGCGCGTGCGTGTGTAAATTTCCCACCACCTTTCACCTAACGTCCATGGATCCTACCCACAGAGAAATTGGTGCAAAAATTGATACCATATACAAGAGTCCTTTTGTGCTTTTGATGGTCGTGTTTGAAAAACGGTTTCACATTATCACAAAAACCTCAAACTGTTCAGTTAAAAACTGTCCTGAGCCTGGATTCGTGGCCTTACCTTTCAATAAACCGGCATCTTTCATTCAGTAAGCAGGCAATTCACCTGTGACCCCAATTACTTCCCTAATTCAAACAGTATGTTGCAAATTCGTGATGAATATTCAGTAGGTAATTGTTACATGAATTACAGAATAACTGGTGAATTAAGCTGCAAATTCGTGATGTTGATTCTGCAAGCTCTTCTTAGCCGTTGATCACCAGTGTCACTTAAGGAGAGAAAGAGCGGACCTATATCAACACTGATTTTTATAGATTTTTAAACAATGACATTTAAGGGCCGTGTCATCTCAAGTCTAGCCATCTGATTCCCTTCACTTAAATTTGATTGTACTCAGAGATAATTTATTTAAACTGCACATATCATACTTTACAAATTAAGGATTTATAGATACAGATAAAAATTAAAGAAAATTAATAAATTACAAGCCGGATTGTTTGTGGGTGGTCATTCGTCATGTCTTCGCTTTAACTTTTGAGGTTCCAACTGCAAATCATCATCCTCCCTTTCATTGCCTTAAAGCAACAGGCCTTCCTTTCATTGCCTTAAAGCAACAGGCCTTCCTTTCATTGCCTTAAAGCAACAGGCCTTCCTTTCATTGCCTTAAAGCAACAGGCCTTCCTTTCATTGCCTTGAAGCAACAGGCCTTCCTTTCATTGCCTTAAAGCAACAGGCCTTCCTTTCATTGCCTTAAAGCAACAGGCCTTCCTTTCATTGCCCTAAAGCAACAGACCTTCCTTTCACTGCCTTAAAGCAGCAGGCCTTCCTTTCATTGCCTTAAAGCAACAGGCCTTCCTTTCATTGCCTTAAAGCAACAGGCCTTCCTTTCATTGCCTTAAAGCAACAGGCCTTCCTTTCATTGCCTTAAAGCAACAGGCCTTCCTTTCATTGCCTTAAAGCAACAGGCCTTCCTTTCATTGCCTTAAAGCAACAGGCCTTCCTTTCATTGCCTTAAAGCAACAGGCCTTCCTTTCATTGCCTTAAAGCAACAGGCCTTCCTTTCATTGCCTTAAAGCAACAGGCCTTCCTCATTGCCTTAAAGCAACAGGCCTTCCTTTCATTGCCTTAAAGCAACAGGCCTTCCTTTCATTGCCTTAAAGCAACAGGCCTTCCTTTCATTGCCTTAAAGCAACAGGCCTTCCTTTCATTGCCTTTAAAGCAACAGGCCTTCCTTTCATTGCCTTAAAGCAACAGGCCTTCCTTTCATTGCCTTAAAGCAACAGGCCTTCCTTTCATTGCCTTAAAGCAACAGGCCTTCCTTTCATTGCCTTAAAGCAACAGGCCTTCCTTTCATTGCCTTAAAGCAACAGGCCTTCCATTCATTGCCTTAAAGCAACAGGCCTTCCATTCATTGCCTTAAAGCAACAGGCCTTCCTTTCATTGCCTTAAAGCAACAGGCCTTCCTTTCATTGCCTTAAAGCAACAGGCCTTCCTTTCATTGCCTTAAAGCAACAGGCCTTCCTTTCATTGCCTTAAAGCAACAGGCCTTCCTTTCATTGCCTTCAAGCAACAGGCCTTCCTTTCATTGCCTTAAAGCAACAGGCCTTCCTTTCATTGCCTTAAAGCAGCAGGCCTTCCTTTCATTGCCTTCAAGCAGCAGGCCTTCCTTTCATTGCCTTCAAGCAGCAGGCCTTCCTTTCATTGCCTTCAAGCAGCAGGCCTTCCTTTCATTGCCTTCAAGCAGCAGGCCTTCCTTTCATTGCCTTCAAGCAACAAACCTTCCTTTCATTGCCTTAAAACAGGCCTTCCTTTCATTGCCTTAAAGCAACAGGCCTTCCTTTCATTGCCTTAAAGCAACAGGCCTTCCTTTCATTGCCTTAAAGCAACAGGCCTTCCTTTCATTGCCTTAAAGCAACAGGCCTTCCTTTCATTGCCTTAAAGCAACAGGCCTTCCTTTCATTGCCTTAAAGCAACAGGCCTTCCTTTCATTGCCTTAAAGCAACAGGCCTTCCTTTCATTGCCTTAAAGCAGCAGGCCTTCCTTTCATTGCCTTAAAGCAACAGGCCTTCCTTTCATTGCCTTAAAGCAACAGGCCTTCCTTTCATTGCCTTAAAGCAGCAGGCCTTCCTTTCATTGCCCTAAAGCAACAGGGCTTCCTTTCATTGCCCTAAAGCAACAGGCCTTCCTTTCATTGCCCTAAAGCAACAGCCCTTCCTTTCATTGCCTGAAAGCAACAGGCCTTCCTTTCATTGCCTTAAAGCAACAGGCCTTCCTTTCATTGCCCTAAAGCAGCAGACCTTCCTTTCACTGCCTTAAAGCAGCAGGCCTTCCTTTCATTGCCTTAAAGCAGCAGGCCTTCCTTTCATTGCCTTAAAGCAACAGGCCTTCCTTTCATTGCCTTAAAGCAACAGGCCTTCCTTTCATTGCCTTAAAGCAACAGGCCTTCCTTTCATTGCCTTAAAGCAACAGGCCTTCCTTTCATTGCCTTAAAGCAACAGGCCTTCCTTTCATTGCCTTAAAGCAACAGGCCTTCCTTTCATTGCCTTAAAGCAACAGGCCTTCCTTTCATTGCCTTAAAGCAACAGGCCTTCCTTTCATTGCCTTAAAGCAACAGGCCTTCCTTTCATTGCCTTAAAGCAACAGGCCTTCCTTTCATTGCCTTAAAGCAACAGGCCTTCCTTTCATTGCCTTAAAGCAACAGGCCTTCCTTTCATTGCCTTAAAGCAACAGGCCTTCCTTTCATTGCCTTAAAGCAACAGGCCTTCCTTTCATTGCCTTAAAGCAACAGGCCTTCCTTTCATTGCCTTAAAGCAACAGGCCTTCCTTTCATTGCCTTAAAGCAACAGGCCTTCCTTTCATTGCCTTAAAGTAACAGGCCTTCCTTTCATTGTTTTAAAGCAACAGGCCTTCCTTTCATTGCCTTAAAGCAACAGGCCTTCCTTTCATTGCCTTAAAGTAACAGGCCTTCCTTTCATTGCCTTAAAGTAACAGGCCTTCCTTTCATTGCCTTAAAGCAACAGGCCTTCCTTTCATTGCCTTAAAGCAACAGGCCTTCCTTTCATTGCCTTAAAGCAACAGGCCTTCCTTTCATTGCCTTAAAGCAACAGGCCTTCCTTTCATTGCCTTAAAGCAACAGGCCTTCCTTTCATTGCCTTAAAGCAACAGGCCTTCCTTTCATTGCCTTAAAGCAACAGGCCTTCCTTTCATTGCCTTAAAGCAACAGGCCTTCCTTTCATTGCCTTAAAGCAACAGGCCTTCCTTTCATTGCCTTAAAGCAACAGGCCTTCCTTTCATTGCCTTAAAGCAACAGGCCTTCCTTTCATTGCCTTAAAGCAACAGGCCTTCCTTTCATTGCCTTAAAGCAACAGGCCTTCCTTTCATTGCCTTAAAGCAACAGGCCTTCCTTTCATTGCCTTAAAGCAACAGGCCTTCCTTTCATTGCCTTAAACAACAGGCCTTCCTTTCATTGCCTTAAAGCAACAGGCCTTCCTTTCATTGCCTTAAAGCAACAGGCCTTCCTTTCATTGCCCTAAAGCAACAGGCCTTCCTTTCATTGCCTTAAAGCAACAGGCCTTCCTTTCATTCAAAGCAACAGGCCTTCCTTTCATTGCCTTAAAGCAACAGGCCTTCCTTTCATTGCCTTAAAGCAACAGGCCTTCCTTTCATTGCCTTAAAGCAACAGGCCTTCCTTTCATTGCCTTAAAGCAACAGGCCTTCCTTTCATTGCCTTAAAGCAACAGGCCTTCCTTTCATTGCCTTAAAGCAACAGGCCTTCCTTTCATTGCCTTAAAGCAACAGGCCTTCCTTTCATTGCCTTAAAGCAACAGGCCTTCCTTTGCATTGCCTTAAAAGCAACAGGCCTTCCTTTCATTGCCTTAAAGCAACAGGCCTTCCTTTCATTGCCTTAAAGCAACAGGCCTTCCTTTCATTGCCTTAAAGCAACAGGCCTTCCTTTCATTGCCTTAAAGCAACAGGCCTTCCTTTCATTGCCTTAAAGCAACAGGCCTTCCTTTCATTGCCTTAAAGCAACAGGCCTTCCTTTCATTGCCTTAAAGCAACAGGCAATTGCCTTAAAGCAGGCCTTCCTTTCATTGCCTTAAAGCAACAGGCCTTCCTTTCATTGCCTTAAAGCAACAGGCCTTCCTTTCATTGCCTTAAAGCAACAGGCCTTCCTTTCATTGCCTTAAAGCAACAGGCCTTCCTTTCATTGCCTTAAAGCAACAGGCCTTCCTTTCATTGCCTTAAAGCAACAGGCCTTCCTTTCATTGCCTTAAAGCCTTAAAAGCAGGGCCTTCCTTTCATTGCCTTAAAGCAACAGGCCTTCCTTTCATTGCCTTAAAGCAGCAGGCCTTCCTTTCATTGCCTTAAAGCAGCAGGCCTTCCTTTCATTGCCTTAAAGCAACAGGCTTTCCTTTCATTGCCTTAAAGCAACAGGCTTTCCTTTCATTGCCTTAGAGCAACAGGCCTTCCTTTCACTGCCTTAAAGCAGCAGGCCTTCATTCACTGCCTTAAAACAACAGGCATTCCTTTCATTGCCTTAAAGCAACAGGCCTTCCTTTCATTGCCTTAAAGCAACAGGCCTTCCTTTCATTGCCTTAAAGCAACAGGCCTTCCTTTCATTGCCTTAAAGCAACAGGCCTTCCTTTCATTGCCTTAAAGCAACAGGCCTTCATTGCCTTTTCCTTTCATTGCCTTAAAGCAACAGGCCTTCCTTTCATTGCCTTAAAGCAACAGGCCTTCCTTTCATTGCCTTAAAGCAACAGGCCTTCCTTTCATTGCCTTAAAGCAACAGGCCTTCCTTTCATTGCCTTAAAGCAACAGGCCTTCCTTTCATTGCCTTAAAGCAACAGGCCTTCCTTTCATTGCCTTAAAGCAACAGGCCTTCCTTTCATTGCCTTAAAGCAACAGGCCTTCCTTTCATTGCCTTAAAGCAACAGGCCTTCCTTTCATTGCCTTAAAGCAACAGGCCTTCCTTTCATTGCCTTAAAGCAACAGGCCTTCCTTTCATTGCCTTAAAGCAACAGGCCTTCCTTTCATTGCCTTAAAGCAACAGGCCTTCCTTTCATTGCCTTAAAGCAACAGGCCTTCCTTTCATTACCTTAAAGCAACAGGCCTTCCTTTCATTGCCTTAAAGCAACAGGCCTTCCTTTCATTGCCAAAAGCAACAGGCCTTCCTTTCATTGCCTTAAAGCAACACGCCTTCCTTTCATTGCCTTAAAGCAACAGGCCTTCCTTTCATTGCCTTAAAGCAACAGGCCTTCCTTTCATTGCCTTAAAGCAACAGGCCTTCCTTTCATTGCCTTAAAGCAACAGGCCTTCCTTTCATTGCCTTAAAGCAACAGGCCTTCCTTTCATTGCCTTAAAGCAACAGGCCTTCCTTTCATTGCCTTAAAGCAACAGGCCTTCCTTTCATTGCCTTAAAGCAACAGGCCTTCCTTTCATTGCCTTAATTGGCCTTCCTTTCATTGCCTTAAAGCAACAGGCCTTCCATTCATTGCCTTAAAGCAACAGGCCTTCCTTTCATTGCCTTAAAGCAACAGGCCTTCCTTTCATTGCCTTAAAGCAACAGGCCTTCCTTTCATTGCCTTAAAGCAACAGGCCTTCCTTTCATTGCCTTAAAGCAACAGGCCTTCCTTTCATTGCCTTAAAGCAACAGGCCTTCCTTTCATTGCCTTAAAGCAACAGGCCTTCCTTTCATTGCCTTAAAGCAACAGGCCTTCCTTTCATTGCCTTAAAGCAACAGGCCTTCCTTTCATTGCCTTAAAGCAACAGGCCTTCCTTTCATTGCCTTAAAGCAACAGGCCTTCCTTTCATTGCCTTAAAGCAACAGGCCTTCCTTTCATTGCCTTAAAAGCAACAGGCCTTCCTTTCATTGCCTTAAAGCAACAGGCCTTCCTTTCATTGCCTTAAAGCAACAGGCCTTCCTTTCATTGCCTTAAAGCAACAGGCCTTCCTTTCATTGCCTTAAAGCAACAGGCCTTCCTTTCATTGCCTTAAAGCAACAGGCCTTCCTTTCATTGCCTTAAAGCAACAGGCCTTCCTTTCATTGCCTTAAAGCAACAGGCCTTCCTTTCATTGCCTTAAAGCAACAGGCCTTCCTTTCATTGCCTTAAAGCAACAGGCCTTCCTTTCATTGCCTTAAAGCAACAGGCCTTCCTTTCATTGCCTTAAAGCAACAGGCCTTCCTTTCATTGCCTTAAAGCAACAGGCCTTCCTTTCATTGCCTTAAAGCAACAGGCCTTCCTTTCATTGCCTTAAAGCAACAGGCCTTCCTTTCATTGCCTTAAAGCAACAGGCCTTCCTTTCATTGCCTTAAAGCAACAGGCCTTCCTTTCATTGCCTTAAAGCAACAGGCCTTCCTTTCATTGCCTTAAAGCAACAGGCCTTCCTTTCATTGCCTTAAAGCAACAGGCCTTCCTTTCATTGCCTTAAAGCAACAGGCCTTGCCTTAAAGCAACAGGCCTTCCTTTCATTGCCTTAAAGCAACAGGCCTTCCTTTCATTGCCTTCCTTTCATTGCCTTAAAGCAACAGGCCTTCCTTTCATTGCCTTAAAGCAACAGGCCTTTCTTTCATTGCCTTAAAGCAACAGGCCTTCCTTTCATTGCCTTAAAGCAACAGGCCTTCCTTTCATTGCCTTAAAGCAACAGGCCTTCCTTTCATTGCCTTAAAGCAACAGGCCTTCCTTTCATTGCCTTAAAGCAACAGGCCTTCCTTTCATTGCCTTAAAGCAACAGGCCTTCCTTTCATTGCCTTAAAGCAACAGGCCTTCCTTTCATTGCCTTAAAGCAACAGGCCTTCCTTTCATTGCCTTAAAGCAACAGGCCTTCCTTTCATTGCCTTAAAGCAACAGGCCTTCCATTTAAAACAACAGGCCTTCCTTTCATTGCCTTAAAGCAACAGGCCTTCCTTTCATTGCCTTAAAGCAACAGGCCTTCCTTTCATTGCCTTAAAGCAACAGGCCTTCCTTTCATTGCCTTAAAGCAACAGGCCTTCCTTTCATTGCCTTAAAGCAACAGGCCTTCCTTTCATTGCCTTAAAGCAACAGGCCTTCCTTTCATTGCCTTAAAGCAACAGGCCTTCCTTTCAGGCCTTCCTTTCATTGCCTTAAAGCAACAGGCCTTCCTTTCATTGCCTTAAAGCAACAGGCCTTCCTTTCATTGCCTTAAAGCAACAGGCCTTCCTTTCATTGCCTTAAAGCAACAGGCCTTCCTTTCATTGCCTTAAAGCAACAGGCCTTCCTTTCATTGCCTTAAAGCAACAGGCCTTCCTTTCATTGCCTTAAAGCAACAGGCCTTCCTTTCATTGCCTTAAAGCAACAGGCCTTCCATTCATTGCCTTAAAGCAACAGGCCTTCCTTTCATTGCCTTAAAGCAACAGGCCTTCCTTTCATTGCCTTAAAGCAACAGGCCTTCCTTTCATTGCCTTAAAGCAACAGGCCTTCCTTTCATTGCCTTAAAGCAACAGGCCTTCCTTTCATTGCCTTCAACAGGCCTTTTCATTGCCTTAAAGCAACAGGCCTTCCTTTCATTGCCTTAAAGCAACAGGCCTTCCTTTCATTGCCTTAAAGCAACAGGCCTTCCTTTCATTGCCTTAAAGCAACAGGCCTTCCTTTCATTGCCTAAAAGCAACAGGCCTTCCTTTCATTGCCTTAAAGCAACAGGCCTTCCTTTCATTGCCTTAAAGCAACAGGCCTTCCTTTCATTGCCTTAAAGCAACAGGCCTTCCTTTCATTGCCTTAAAGCAACAGGCCTTCCTTTCATTGCCTTAAAGCAACAGGCCTTCCTTTCATTGCCTTAAAGCAACAGGCCTTCCTTTCATTGCCTTAAAGCAACAGGCCTTCCTTTCATTGCCTTAAAGCAACAGGCCTTCCTTTCATTGCCTTAAAGCAACAGGCCTTCCTTTCATTGCCTTAAAGCAACAGGCCTTCCTTTCATTGCCTTAAAGCAACAGGCCTTCCTTTCATTGCCTTAAAGCAACAGGCCTTCCTTTCATTGCCTTAAAAGCAGGCCTTCCTTTCATTGCCTTAAGCAACAGCCTTCCTTTCATTGCCTTAAAGCAACAGGCCTTCCTTTCATTGCCTTAAAGCAACAGGCCTTCCTTTCATTGCCTTAAAGCAACAGGCCTTCCTTTCATTGCCTTAAAGCAGTACGCCTTCCTTTCATTGCCTTAAAGCAACAGGCCTTCCTTTCATTGCCTTAAAGCAACAGGCCTTCCTTTCATTGCCTTAAAGCAACAGGCCTTCCTTTCATTGCCTTAAAGCAACAGGCCTTCCTTTCATTGCCTTAAAGCAACAGGCCTTCCTTTCATTGCCTTAAAGCAACAGGCCTTCCTTTCATTGCCTTAAAGCAACAGGCCTTCCTTTCATTGCCTTAAAGCAACAGGCCTTCCTTTCATTGCCTTAAAGCAACAGGCCTTCCTTTCATTGCCTTAAAGCAACAGGCCTTCCTTTCATTGCCTTAAAGCAACAGGCCTTCCTTTCATTGCCTTAAAGCAACAGGCCTTCCTTTCATTGCCTTAAAGCAACAGGCCTTCCTTTCATTGCCTTAAAGCAACAGGCCTTCCTTTCATTGCCTTAAAGCAACAGGCCTTCCTTTCATTGCCTTAAAGCAACAGGCCTTCCTTTCATTGCCTTAAAGCAACAGGCCTTCCTTTCAAAGCAACAGGCCTTTTCATTGCCTTAAAGCAACAGGCCTTCCTTTCATTGCCTTAAAGCAACAGGCCTTCCTTTCATTGCCTTAAAGCAACAGGCCTTCCTTTCATTGCCTTAAAGCAACAGGCCATCCTTTTTCATTGCCTTAAAGCAACAGGCCTTCCATTGCCTTAAAGCAACAGGCCTCATTGCCTTAAAGCAACAGGCCTTCCTTTCATTGCCTTAAAGCAACAGGCCTTCCTTTCATTGCCTTAAAGCAACAGGCCTTCCTTTCATTGCCTTAAAGCAACAGGCCTTCCTTTCATTGCCTTAAAGCAACAGGCCTTCCTTTCATTGCCTTAAAGCAACAGGCCTTCCTTTCATTGCCTTAAAGCAACAGGCCTTCTTTCATTGCAAAGCAACAGGCCTTCCTTTCATTGCCTTAAAGCAACAGGCCTTTCTTTCATTGCCTTAAAAGCAACAGGCCTTCCTTTCATTGCCTTAAAGCAACAGGCCTTCCTTTCAACAGGCCTTGCCTTAAAGCAACAGGCCTTCCTTTCATTGCCTTAAAAGCAACAGGCCTTCCTTTCATTGCCTTAAAGCAACAGGCCTTCCTTTCATTGCCTTAAAGCAACAGGCCTTCCTTAAAGCAACAGGCCTTCCTTTCATTGCCTTAAAGCAACAGGCCTTCCTTTCATTGCCTTAAAGCAACAGGCCTTCCTTTCATTGCCTTAAAGCAACAGGCCTTCCTTTCATTGCCTTAAAGCAACAGGCCTTCCTTTCATTGCCTTAAAGCAACAGGCCTTCCTTTCATTGCCTTAAAGCAACAGGCCTTCCTTTCATTGCCTTAAAGCAACAGGCCTTCCTTTCATTGCCTTAAAGCAACAGGCCTTCCTTTCATTGCCTTAAAGCAACAGGCATTGCCTTAAAGCAGGCCTTCCTTTCATTGCCTTAAAGCAACAGGCCTTCCTTTCATTGCCTTAAAGCAACAGGCCTTCCTTTCATTGCCTTAAAGCAACAGGCCTTCCTTTCATTGCCTTAAAACAACAGGCCTTCCTTTCATTGCCTTAAAGCAACAGGCCTTCCTTTCATTGCCTTAAAGCAACAGGCCTTCCTTTCATTGCCTTAAAGCAACAGGCCTTCCTTTCATTGCCTTAAAGCAACAGGCCTTCCTTTCATTGCCTTAAAGCAACAGGCCTTCCTTTCATTGCCTTAAAGCAACAGGCCTTCCTTTCATTGCCTTAAAACAACAGGCCTTCATTGCAGGGCCTTCCTTTCATTGCCTTAAAGCAACAGGCCTTTTCATTGCCTTAAAGCAACAGGCCTTCCTTTCATTGCCTTAAAGCAACAGGCCTTCCATTCATTGCCTTAAATCAACAGGCCTTCCTTTCATTGCCTTAAAGCAACAGGCCTTCCATTCATTGCCTTAAATCAACAGGCCTTCCTTTCATTGCCTTAAAGCAACAGGCCTTCCTTTCATTGCCTTAAAACAACAGGCCTTCCTTTCATTGCCTTAAAGCAACAGGCCTTCCTTTCATTGCCTTAAAGCAACAGGCCTTCCTTTCTTTGCCTTAAAGCAACAGGCCTTCCTTTCATTGCCTTAAAGCAACAGGCCTTCTTTTCATTGCCTTAAAGCAACAGGCCTTACATTCATTGCCTTAAAGCAACAGGCCTTCCATTCATTGCCTTAAAACAACAGGCCTTCCTTTCATTGCCTTGAAGTAACAGGCCTTCCATTCATTGCCTTAAAGCAACAGGCCTTCCTTTCATTGCCTTAAAGCAACAGGCCTTCCTTTCATTGCCTTGAAGTAACAGGCCTTCCATTCATTGCCTTAAAGCAACAGACCTTCCTTTCATTGCCTTAAAGTAACAGGCCTTCCATTCATTGCCTTAAAGCAGCGTCCCTTAATCAAGGATCTGACTGGGCTTTGCAGTGTCAGCACTTCGTAGTTTTCAAATGGCCACATTACTAACAAAGCTATCAAAATTCTACCGTAGTTGGTTTTGATATCCCATTATTAATATTTAAGGTGGGTCATAATCCTTCTAAGCACCAGAAGGCAGTGCGATGATATTCGGCATAAAAATGAAAAGGAAGAGACCAGAAAATATATATAATAGTTATAATAGAGCCAGTCATGAAATTGTGTACCACTGTTCATTTCGCTAAGCAATATGGTCACTCACCTACCCAGTTTGGATCGTCACTTCACCTTCACAAAAACACTTAGATTTTACTCTTTGAAACTTTCAGAGGCTTCAACACAGAGAGAGAGAGAGAGAGAGAGAGAGAGAGAGAGAGAGAGAGAGAGAGAGAGAGAGAGAGAGAGAGAGAGAGTGTGTGTTACGGGCCCCGAACCATACTCATCATTAACCACCTCATATTTCTGGTAAAAAAAAAAAAAAATCTGGAAAATCCTTTTGAATAGTAGGTAATTCTATATAGTGGCTCCACGCCTGTTTTTACCTTGGGAACTTACTTTTCCTGCGCTTTTAGACCTCCTGGTAGCGAAGGTGGGCTTGCTTGTTGGCGGTCAAGTGTCACTTGCCCCCTATGTCAACTCAAAAGTAAGGGGGAAGTGTGGGAACACGGGGTTGCGGGTGGGGAACAAGAATGTTGCGAAGTGGAAATGTTTACGTTACGGGTGTGCAAGTACAAGAGGAAGCCATGCGCAGAAACGAGGGAGCGTCTGAAAGTGAGGGGAGCAATGGGGGAGGGAGAAATTGCCTCACGTACCCCAACAGTGGGGGTAACTGAGAAAACCACAAGGGAGGGGGTGGGGTTGGGAAGGAACACTGCCAAGCAACGGAACAGGGGGCAAAAAACATGACCGTGAACAAACAAAACCCATCACCGGTATCAGGACATCTAATAGTGCAGAAAAAACAAGTTCCCATTAAGGCAAAAACAGGGGCAGGAGGGTACTCAACGCCAGCTGAAAGCAGCAACCTGGAAAAAAATTATGGTTTGCACAGGAAAATACCTTGAGGGGAAAAGAATTAGGGGGACTTAACTTAGGTACCGGGAGGGTAGAGGTCAGCGGCTGTCTTTTAGTAGGAATGCGTGGAACCTGGTGTTGGAGGCGGAGAAGTGAATTTTAAAGTAAGCTACAGCCAGGTAGCCTACAAAATTGTATTTCCTCCTGCCGTACCTGGGGGTGTTGGCTTTGAGTTCCCGCCACCTACGCTCAATGGTGTTGGTGTGGGCACCGGTTTCCGGGTCGACGAAGTTGAGGGAGTGGTTGACTGTCAGGTGGGTATAGCCTTCGGCGCCGAGGGTGTCGTAGGCCTTCCAACAGTCAGAGATGACAGTAGTGCCAGGGAGAATAAAGTCTTTGATGATGGCCACTAAAGTGGCGGCACTCCTGTCCTCAACGGGGACGGTGAAGAAGTCGCGCGTTTCCCGGCAAATAGCGCCAAAGACCCACGGGCCCTCAACCACCCGGCCAACGTTGTACTTCTGTTTCCTGAACTTTGCCTCATCCATCTCGACAGTAGTGCTGGGCCCACCAATCCTCCTGTTTTGCTTCACACACCAGTTGACAATTACCTCATGTGCAAAACTAGGCCAGTCATTAATTGAGGCGTCGCTCATGTTAAGTTCTGACCTCGCAGCGGCGCAAGAAAACCAGTCAGACACGTATATGAAGCAAAAAAAAAAAGGAGTCTCAACGTCGAGGCGGGAACCAGAAAAACAAGTATTCCTGAACAGCGACTGGTAATAGTTGCACCTCTTCTTTGCTGCTCCGTAGTTCCTGTCGCACCTGAAAGCCCGCTTGTGGATGTTGAAGCGGCAATCCTTGCCGCAGTGGGGGCAAAAGCACTGGGTTTTGAGGAGGCCGTGGTCCTGGCACAGCTTAATCAACCGCTCATAGTTCCCCGAGCAGTATGCGGAAAAATTACGGTAACTGACATAGCAGCTACCGCAAGTTAGTGGTAAACTGTGCCGGGTTAACGGCTCAGGCACGCATGAAGTTGATGGAATGGATTCAGCCATTGCACTTCAGTTAAACACGCAAATTGTGTATTTTATGTTGGGTAGGTATGGGTAGCAGGTGGGGGGTTTGGTGGGTTACAGGGGGGTGAATTGTAGGGGGTTTTAGCGCAATAGTTGTTGGGGGGAGGGAATGGGTGAGGAACTTGGGGGTGGAGAGGGAAACTTAGGCGGCAACATAAGGGGCGTTGGAATTTCCCTGCGCCACATTCAGTACTGGCTCAGGGTGGATATATGTGTTGCAACAAGTGGCAGCAGGTGCATCAGGGGCGGGGAACTTATGAAAAAGTAGTTTGGAGAAACTGCTTTTTTGGGGGCACAAATACACTTTCGCCAGGTTCAGTACTGGGTTGGGAGGGTATATGCATATGTGGCTTTTGGGGGGAAGTAAAGAAACGGAGTTGGGGTACGAAAAATGAGTTTTGGGAAATTGGTTTTTTGGGGGCACAAATAGACTTTTTGCCGAGTTTAGGGAACTTATGAAAAAATAGTTTGGAGAAACTGTTTTTTTTGGGGGGCACAAATGCACTTTCGCTGGGTTCAGTACTGGGTTGGGGGGTAATGCATATGTGGCTTTTGGGGGGAAGTAAAGAAACGGAGTTGGGGTGCGAAAAATGAGTTTGGGGAAATTGGTTTTTTGGGGGCACAAAGACTTTTGCCGAGTTTACGGAACTTATGAAAACTTAGTTTGGAGAAACTGTTTTTTTGGGGCCACAAAATACATTTAAGCAGTAAAGTTTTTGGGGTTTTCCTCAGCAAGGGGCTAACACCGCAACGTGATTGGTTAGTTAGGGGTTTTGGGGAGTTAGCTCCCCAATCTCGGAATTTCCTCAGTGAGGGGCTGAAACATGAACAGATGGCTCCCCTATAAGTGTTTGGGACGGCAGCAGTAATGCTGGGGTTTGTCTTTGTTTCGGCTCACTTAATGTTCTTGTTTGTTCTCCGTTTATTTCGTAGTTTCTCATGTCTGTGGTGCCAAAAACTGTAGATTTTGACTGGTTTCTCATCCCCCGCCATGTACCCCACCCAGTAACCCCGCTTTCCCTAGGGGTCCCCTGAATTGTAGGGCAGAAACAAGCGGGTGAGCCGTTACATAGCCATCTAACACCCTCCCGGGAGTATACCCCACCCAGAACCCCGCATTCCCATCGGGTCCCCTACCTTGTTGGATGAACTTCAGGGGTTAATTACAGGTTAATTAGGCTGGAGCGCCAAAAATGAACGGTAAATTCGTAATTAGCAACCAAAAAACTATAGAAAGAGTCAAGTTATATCGTCGTCGGTTGCGCGGAGCTACTATATAGTTCTACCATCATCTTTGCTAGCAAATTTCCCAACATCTTCACTGTCGATTACTATGACGTCACTATCGACGTCACGGAATGACGCGATCATTGCCGTAGACGTTATGCCGCATATATACCACTTCTGCTTCCTCCATATCTATCTCGCTCGGTGAGAATTTATCCTGAGGGTTTTTTTTTTCAAACAGAACAGTCTGGGATTCTCAATGTGTCTCAACTCCCGATCGCCAAACAACTTAACCAACGGCCGATGGTCTCTTACTAGAAGTAGGTAAGGGCAGCCCAGCAAAAAGAGACGAGCTTTTTTCAGACACCAGACCACAGCCGCCGCCTCCCCCTCGATAGGGGCGTAGTTCAATTCTCTTTTGAAAGGTGCCTGCTGCCACACAGGGCTACCTTCCAACCAACCCCCCTGACAACAGAAAGGTACACCATGACATATGCAAGAACAGTATTGCTGTAATACAACAAAGCCCATCCCTTCTTTACTCTAGTCAGTCATAACAATTGTTGGTCTTGTTTTATCATAACAGTGCAGATCCTCAGATATTAATCTACACAAATCATTTTTAGCATATTCAAATTTGGACATCAAAATTTCATCCCAGTACACCTTTTTACTGGTCCCCTTTTTCAGTAATTCCCGAAATGATGCCATAACAGGTGCCGTTGCAGTGAAGGGAACAAACTGATTGACCAGCCCAAAGGGACCGAATATCGGATATGGTTGGCTGGTCAGGCACTGGGAACTTCTTTATAGCAGCCAGTTTATCCTCCGAAGGCAGATATTTATCCCACCCAACATTGTAGCCCACAAAACTGGACATTTATGACAAAACTGGAATTTATGTGGGTTAATTCTATGCTAGAATCGTGCACCAATATATCATCAATACATTTAAACTTCCTCGGGATATCCACAATTACATCATCAAATCTTTTGGTGTATGCGTCCGGGGCAGAGCACTGCCCCTTGGGTGTGTGACAATACTGATACCTCCCCCAAGGGGTTATGAAAGTCGTAAGCTTTCGACTTTCTTCGTCCAAGACTGCCTGATGGAATCCGCCGTGTGCATCAACCGTAGTCTTAAAAGTAATCACCGGGACACTTGACACCATACCAAACGGGGAGTCAAGCAAGAGACAATCAGTTGGTTCCCATTCCCCCTCCCCTTGTTTTATTCTCTTCCCTCTTCATTTGTTCCTTTTGTTCATCCCTCCATCAGACCCCCTTTTCTTTCCTTTTTTTCTAAATACATTTAAACTTTATCCATTTCTCTGTTATATCTCTATGTAACTGTACAACTCTTAACATTCTTCTTAGACACAATAAGACCGTGTTGTCCGCTGCTGATACAAACGATAATAAAAAAGAAAATTCTAAGCATGAAGACTGTCTTTGTCTTCCCTTAACATGGAAAGTCTGTAAATGACGGCTGAGGATCAAGCCCTGAAAAGGACGCATGAGCCAGAAGCCTCCCTAAATTGCGAGGCCTGTTTGGCCTCTCCATTATTCTAAAAAGGCGATTTAACGCAGATGCTGCTCAGTTAGAACAGCTGATAGGCAAATGACTGCGCATACGTGTTGGTCACTCACAGAGGCCTTTACAGGGGGAATATAACAGCAAACTACGAGTATATTTGTCATATTTCTGAGAGCTTTTCATCGTGAGAAAGATTACACACATTCCCTTAATATACTCGTAGTTTAAATTTGTACTGCCAACAGCCTTGTAATATCTTGCTATGTAATTCTTAATTTTCCTAAAAACATTTGTTATTTTTCTAATTTTTCAATAATTTTCTTAATAATAAAACCTCTTTATATTTCTCAATTGTATTCATCATTGTCTAAGACTGCATGCCCTTCCACCCTTCTCATGTACATTCAATATTTCAGTAATCAAAAGAAAGCCTATAACATGGGGAGGCTCAAGAGAAAGACAGTCATCGATGCCCTATTTACTATAAATAAATACTGAAGAATCTGGGGTGACCTCAGTGCCCCAGTGCACTCCCACCTCATCATGTGCCTTTAAAGAAGGCTCATCCACACTCCCCATCTACTAAAACCTTTCCGCTTCAATACTCCTATTCCATATCGCCTACAACTCTTTCTATCTCCATAGTCTCAGTCCTGCTCGAGTCTTAGAATTATAAACGTATTCAACAAACACACACACATACATACATACATACATACATACATACATGCATACATGCATACATATATATATATATATATATATATATATATATATATATATATATATATATATATATATATATATATATATATATGTGTGTGTGTGTGTGTGTGTGTATATATATTATTATGATTAGCAAGAATTCGCTAGCAAATTGCCTCCCCCCTCTTTTGTTGTTGTTGGTTATTCTGTTGTTTTTATGTATTGCCAGTTGCCCGATCGATAGACCATCTGTCTATCGACTTAGCACGGTCAGAATACAAGGGTTTAAAAGATTAAGGCCACTCCCTTTTTAAAACAGAACTTTCCTTCGAGGCAAAAGTAATCTGTCTTGGGCGTTTTCTTACAGGCAAAGCCTCCCCTGCGGGCAGCAGGTGCATATGATTCAAAACCCCTGTGTTGGACGCACCCCCTGCCCCATAGGAGGGGATAAAAGCAGAAACCCACGAGGTCTCGACACACACACGCGGGCTGGAAGATATGGAGTGAAGACGTCCTCAACACCTGGCCCCATCGATGCCCTTGCATCCTACCCACGTGGCCCTTTCCAAAGTATACGTTTCCTCGTGCCCTTCGACTGCATTCCAAGTGTTCGCTCCACTGTTGGCCTGCCTCGAGCCCACACGCAATTGCTTGGAGTTTCGAGAAGTCCCCACCGCCTTGCCCCTTTACGGAAGCCCTTGCATCTCACCACGTGGAAGAAGCTCGCCCTTGGAAATCGCAAGTCATCCACGGAACGCCTTCTACGCGCCCTCGGAAAATCTGCTACGGTAAAGTGCCCTTGGAAGAGCCCCATTTCAGTCACGCTTTTGTCTCGTAACATTTGCTTAAATAGAAAGCCAGAAAGAATCCCTTGTCTAATGTCCGTGCACCTCTTGCATCGGCAGTATTAATTCTTTATTACTCCTTTGGCACCCTCAGTGCAGCTTCGAATTCATTATTCTTTTGTCTATTTTCATTACTGGCTTATAATGTGCATATCTCTCATTTCAGAGGGACCCTATTTCGTGGAAGCTTCTCGGACTGTGTCTGGAATCCCCCTGTTTCATTCAATCCCGTAGGAATCCCCTTCAGGATAGTAATCTACTTGAGTTCCTCTTTCCCGTACTGATATCATTTATGTAAATACACTCCTTTAAATTTGCCCACGTGTTTTACGTAATATTTCCCTCAGTAACAAGAGCCCTATGCTCATATGAAATTCTCCTTTGTTTTCTCTTTTTTTTACATTTTCCTGGACCCACGAAGTCAGAATCACAAGGCTAAATTACCTTAAATTGTTGCTACCTGTCTCACAGAGAGTATCTCAAACAAAAACCACGGAAAAACGTAAAAATGGCGACCTGGCCATAGATCTCGTTTTGCAGTTGCAGTTCCCCTAGTGTTGCTTTATTGCATTTGCAATGTGCCAGATCAGCTATTAGCAAAGCTAAACTTGGTACGAGACAATTACGAACCTTTTGTGTAAAACCAGCACACAGATCCAGAAATTCCACGTAAGTAATGTGTTTATCTTAGCAAAACCTTTTTATAATCGTGACTGTTCCTAGGAATTAGAAATAGGGACGCATGTATTCACTGAGAGAAAAGAACCGCCATATTAGATTCGTTAATGCATGCCTTTCAGGATAGGTAGTTAGGAAATAACCAGTGCTAACCATCCTTTGCTTCGAGGAATAGTGCGAAGTTCCTCTGTGTTAAAATCCTTGCCATATTCTTGCTTCGAGGAATAGTGCGAAAGAAATTCCTCTGCGATAACTTTTACTTCGCATTGCGAATTAGCGAACTGTTATTTAGGCGCGAATAAATTCCCACGTGGGACAAGACGAAGTCAGCTTGCATTGCTGAAATTCTCTCAGTGTAGTTAGAATTCGAGTTAGGTGTTAGGAAAGCGAAATTTAAACTCCGCTTATAGGGAAAATGACTAGGTCGTTTTACTGTTATCCTCCCAGACGACTGGGAAATTCCCCGGAATCCCAGACGGTGTATAAATACACGGGTTCATTCACACAGAATCTAAAAATACCCCCGGTGTTGGCCAGACGACCTGCAACCCCCCGCCCATGCCCGCGTGTTTAGCATTTTTTTTTTCCCCTCCATTCATTTCTCAGCAAACATTTTTCTTTGGGTTCTCCTGTTAGTAATTTCTAAGTCCTAAGGGACGAATCGTAATTCCAAGTCCTAAGTGACTCCTAAAATTCTACGTCGCACGTGGCGAGAATTCCTCCAAATTCCACAAATTCCAAGTCCTAAGTGACTCCTAAAATTCTACATCGCACGTGGCGAGAATTTCTCCAAATTCCAGTCCTCAGGGACTCCTAAAATTCTACGTCGCACGTGGCGAGAATTTCTCCAAATTCCAGTCCTCAGAGACTCCTAAAATTCTACGTCGCACGTGGCGAGAATTTCTCCAAATTCCAGTCCTCAGAGACTCCTACTAAAATTCTACGTCGCACGTGGCGAGAATTTCTCCAAATTCGTCCTCCGGGACTCATATTCAAATTCTACGTTGCATGTGGCGAGAATTTCTCCAAATTCCAGTCCTCAGAGACTCCTAAAATTCTACGTCGCACGTGGCGAGAATTTCTCATTCCTGCGGGAACCCAAAATTAAGTCCTCTTTAGACATTATATAGTGTAGTTCACACACATCTAAGCCCTTACGGGACTGATCATTCTAGTTCGTTAGAACATCTCCTTAACTTCATGCTACAGCCGGCCAAGTCCGAGCGTGACAAAATCCAACTACGTCTTCCGAGACACATATTAAAATTCGTTCGCCAAGAACCACCACGTCTTTCCCAGACATATCAAATTTTAACAAAAGTCTCCTCAGACTTACTAATCACCTGTCTTATTCAGACAGATCCATTCTCCTGCAGTCTGAACAATTGAGTGTTTCAGATTCCTGCAATTGTGTCTTTTCAGACATATCATATACCCATTATTTCAAGATGGCTAATACCAGAGCCCTACAAAACGAGGATTTCAAATTCTACATGTCCGCTGGGAAGGACATGGGACTATCGGGGCAAGATCTGAGAGCATGGGTTCAAGAGCGAGTGGACGATGCCAAGGCGGAGAGAGCAAAAGAACGTGAGGAGAGAGAGAGAGAGAACGAATTGCCCAAGAGCAACGAGAGGCAAAAGAACGTGAGGAGAGAGAGAGAGAACGAATCGCTCAAGAACAACGAGAGGAGAGAGAACGGGAAGAGAGAGAGAGAGAAAAAATTGTCCAAGAGGCGGAGAAAGAGAAAGAACGGGAAGAAAGAGAGAGAGAACGAATTGCCCAAGAACAACGGGAGGAAAAAGAACGTGAGGAGAGAGAGAGAGCAAGAATCGCCCCAGAGAAAAGAGAGGAACGAGAATGGGAAGATCGAGAGCGACAGCGCGCCCATGAGCTCCAGGTGCTAGAACGACAGCACGCCACCCCCCCGCCCCCTGCCGCGGGAATGAGTGCCCTCAGCCAAGCTCACTCGTTCATGCCAAAATGGACAGAGTCCGAACCCGAAGTATGGCTTGAAAGGGCCGAACGAGTCCTGGAGTGCTGCGATCTCTCCCCAGCGGAACTCTCCCTTGTTCTCACTAAATTCCTGGGCAGAAAGGCCCTCATTGCCTACCACGCCCTTCCCGCAGACGATCGGGGAAACTGGGAAGCCATACGCCAAGCAGTTACTGAAGGCGTGCATTTAGATTACCCCCGAGCGGTGGAGGAGACGTTGGAGAGAGCAGCCCAGAGAAGCAGGCCAGACTTGGTCCGATTGGGCGTACCATTCGGAGCAGGCATTGACAAAATGGCTCGATTCGGAAGGAGCCACTAACACCGCCGAGGTACTCGAGCAGTTTAAATTCGAGCATTTCCTGCGCTACGCCCCTCCTGCCCTCGCCACCCATATAGTGGAAAAAGCCCCAGCAACACTCACCGAGTGTTGCCGAATAGCAGATATGTGGGAAACTCACCACCCTCAAGAAGGATCCATGGGGCAGAAGATAAATCCCCGTCCCTCCTCGGAGGTTCAAATTCCCACAAAAATGGGAACTCGGGCAAGCCCCTAACTTGCCATTATTGCAAGAAACTGGGGCATTCCTCCGAACAATGCTGGAGCAAGAAACCGGCTCCTCTCTCTCCCGGAAAACCGCCCAATAACTCGCCTGTGCCCTCCACAGGGGCAGTGCGGAAAGATTTCAGCCAGACATTTTGCACGGCGTGCAAGGTTTATGGCCATTCTCCCAAATGGGCAAAATGCCCACGCAATAATAAATCAAATACTCCCACCGTCGCCTTGGCTGTCACAGATCCCACGTCATTAGGCCCTCCCGCCGAAGGGCCTGTATATGTGACCCCTCCGCGAGGTAGCCACCCCGCGCGCCGAGTCACTGCTTTCGAGGACTCGGGCGCGCAAATCTCCCTCATCCGAAGGGACAGAGTTCCCTACGGAGCCATCGTCAATAGACGAAATCTCGTCACGATCGAGGGAATAAATCAATTTAAAATGATACTCCCTACGGTCCAATTGAGAATCACAAGACCTCACCAATCCAAAATTTGCAATCTTGCAGTAGCAAGCCATCTCCCCGGAGGCTATGACGTCATCTTGGGACAGGACTTTCAGTCCCCACCGAAATCACGACAATCTAGGGGTCCACATTCCCCGAATCATTCCGCGGGCGCGAGTAATCCTCCCCCGCTTCTCCCTCAGTCAAGACTGGCGCCCCCTGGGTACCAGGAGGACGTGCAGTCCCCACCAGTGCCACCTGAGTACTATGTACAGTGGCCCGTCGATCGGTTCCCGATCCAATTCCAGTGCCCGGCCCTGCCTCAGTGCCAGTGCCAGGACCCCAATCAGATCTCCCTTCAGGAAATGTCAAATTCCTGCCGGTGCCACTTGCATGCCCCGAGCAGGGCCAAGCTTCATCCGTCCTGACCGATGAGCCAAAGAAACCTCTGATAGCGCCTGACTCTGCCCTAGTGCCAGCGCCAGAGCGCTACGCCGATCTCCATTCACAGGATCCAACTCAGGACCCCCTCTCTTCCCCCGGCCTGGCACCGCTACCAGCGTCGGTCAGAGAGACGGTTCCTCCCGACCACCGCGGATGCTCACCTGCAGATGCGGCCTCGCAACCCGTGCCTGGGCTGGTCAACGTTACCTGCGAGCCGCTCACGCCACCCCCGACCGCCTTCTCTCTGCCTCAGCCCGTCGCCGACGTAATTGCAAGTCAGGATTCTGCCATATCTCCCTTGGCCGATGAACTACAAGAGCTGCGACGGATTATGGTAGAACCAGCACGGAACGCTCCTGCGTCAGCTGTCGCAGCAGCAGGCCCAGGTGGTACTCCGTGCCGCCCTCCGGTCGCGGGCCCTCCGCTTCCCCAGCCGAGGATGACTGTCCCATTAAGAAAGGCTTGAGGCGAAATTACCACGGGCGTGGGAAATTCCAGGTAATTTACAAAGAGCTCTAGAGCTCCCATGGCACCTGTGCCACCATTTCATTTTCGAAGGTCTTGGCACCCCTAATCCAGAAGGGGATGTCAGGCCCTCCTCTATCTTCTTCCGTTCCTCAGGAACTGCCATCTCTTATCATCCTCTATTAATCTTCCCTTAGATTATCACCCCAAGAGGCAATTAAGTACAGGATACCATTCCCCACGCAATGTATAAATCATTGAGAATAACAGAGTGAGAAGTGGCATGCCCTTGCGCCCATACCTTGGCACCGGGCGTGCGTGTCAGCTCTTCCTGAAGGAGTCGCGCCCTTCGGGTGCACTTTCCTCGCCCTGGGACTGAAGTGATAGTCCGGGCCATAATTGATAGGCAAAGGACAATAAATTCCCGCCTAACACAATAAAACCCTCACTCTTTTTCCCTTAGCTCTTCTGCCAATATCATTTACTTTCTTTTAGTCATTTATTTATCTTTATTTTAATGAATCGCGAGTCATAGACCCTTGCCCTTGTGATTTAAATGCCCCTTTCGTAAGCTCCGAGAGACGTGTTCCGCCTTTCATATGCGGTCACGTCTCCATTCGTAACATCTTGTTAATTTTCCTTTTGTTATTATTATTCCTTTTTCCCCCTCCCTTCCTTCTAAGAACTCTGTTTGCCCTAGACCCCACATCGTTTGTCTGCCCACCCCGTCATAACATGGAGTACTCGAGTGGGCAGTGGACGCATAAAATTAGCGTAGTTTAAGGTTAGCGAATTACAGCTCGCGAATACTCTCGCCCGCATACGACTGTCACATTCCCGGTGTGTGGGTCGCCCATCAGCTTGCGTTGAACGATAGCTAAGCAAAGTACGTTAAAACAAAGATAAATTACCAATGCGAATTTGTATAGTCATTACAATATCGTGTAAAAGGGGATGTCATTTACAAAAAAAAAAAAAATAAACGCTGTTTTCATTTACACAGCCTCTTCAAGGCAGATTATACTAACCGCATGCATTTTATCTAAAATTAAGTAACCATGTATTTCAATTCTTGAACAATAACCCTTTTTTTCATTTGTTGACCATAGCCTCATATACATGGTCTTATAATCTTAATTAATTCACAATTGTTCGAGTCACTTTATAATGTTACCAATGGGTAACCAAATCTAAAGTAATTACTCTTTTGCAAGTGTTTAAATCACTTTGCGTCCTGTTAAAGAAACTTGTCCCAATGTGTTATTAAAAGTAGTGTCACCGCTTCGTAAAACCCTTAATAGTAAAGTTCATTGCAAGGCAGAATGTAGAGTAACGTAAAGCATTTGCCGCTCATTCTTGCATATCGATGTACACACCCGAAGGAGGTATGTACATCATCTTGTACGGGGAGGTATTATGATTAGCAAGAATTCGCTAGCAAATTGCCTCCCCTCCCTCTTTTGTTGTTGTTGGTTATTCTGTTGTTTTTATGTATTGCCAGTTGCCCGATCGATAGACCATCTGTCTATCGACTTAGCACGGTCAGAATACAAGGGTTTAAAAGATTAAGGCCACTCCCTTTTTAAAACAGAACTTTCCTTCGAGGCAAAAGTAATCTGTCTTGGGCATTTTCTTACAGGCAAAGCCTCCCCTGCGGGCAGCAGGTGCATATGATTCAAAACCCCTGTGTTGGACGCACCCCCTGCCCCATAGGAGGGGATAAAAGCAGAAACCCACGAGGTCTCGACAAACACACGCGGGCTGGAAGATATGGAGTGAAGACGTCCTCAACACCTGGCCCCATCGATGCCCTTGCATCCTACCCACGTGGCCCTTTCCAAAGTATACGTTTCCTCGTGCCCTTCGACCGCATTCCAAGTGTTCGCTCCACCGTTGGCCTGCCTCGAGCCCACACGCCATTGCTTGGAGTTTCGAGAAGTCCCCACCGCCTTGCCCCTTTACGGAAGCCCTTGCATCTCACCACGTGGAAGAAGCTCGCCCTCGGAAATCGCAAGTCATCCACGGACCGCTTTCTACGCGCCCTCGGAAAATCTGCTACGGTAAAGTGCCCTTGGAAGAGCCCCATTTCAGTCACGCTTTTGTCTCGTAACATTTGCTTAAATAGAAAGCCAGAAAGAATCCCTTGTCTAATGTCCGTGCGCCTCTTGCATTGGCAGTAATAATTCTTTATTACCCCTTTGGCACCCCAGTGCAGCTTCGAATTCATTTCTTCTTTGTCTATTTTCATTACTGGCGTATAATGTGCATATCTCTCATTTCAGAGGGACCCTATTTAGTGGAAGCTTCTCGGACTGTGTCTGGAATCCCCCAGTTTCATTCAATCCCGTAGGAATCCCCTTCAGGATAGTAATCTACTTGAGTTCCTCTTTCCCGTACTGATATCATTTATGTAAATACACTCCTTTAAATTTGCCCACGTGTTTTACATAATATTTCCCTCAGTAACAAGAGCCCTATGCTCATATGAAATTCTCCTTTGTTTTCTCTTTTTTTTACGTTTTCCTGGACCCACGAAGTCAGAATCACAAGGCTAAATTACCTTAAATTGTTGCTACCTGTCTCACAGAGAGTATCTCAAACAAAAACCACGGAAAAACGTAAAAATATATATATATATATATATATATATATATATATATATATATATATATATATATATATATATATATATATATATATATATATATACACACATATATAACACATAATGTCTCGATATTTCTTCTTGTCAAATTGAAAACTTGCAGATCACGAAAGCCGCGCTTATTCGAACCAGACCAGCCTTTCTCACTGCTTACCCCTAGTTTAGTAAGCAGAATGAAGGTATTACCTCAGTCAGATAATAGAAACACTATGTACTATATCCAGAAGGGTTAGAACTTGCGCACTCGACTCATGCTTATTCTACCGAGATGGTCTACGCCATATGGGCATCAGTGGTAATATATAAACATGAGAGATATACAATCAGATATGAGAAGCACCCAGTTAATTTCTGCAGTTACAAATTTAATAGAAAGTTAACTCCATACCTACAGTAAACAGCAATGTCAATATCAGGTTTGCGTGTCACAAATTTCTCTACGGGTAAAAAAAAAAAAATCCCCGTTAAAAAAAAACCTTGCGAGCGGAAATGAAACCGAGCGGCACAACCTCCTCCTTCATGAAACACCACAAAGTCTGCAGACGCGAGAACGGAGAAAGGATATTATTACAAAGGCTATTATGAAGGCTATTACAAAGGATATTATGAAGGACAAAAAAAAGATTCTACGTTTACCAGAAAGATTTGTTGCAGAATACAAAAAAAATGAGATTACTTTAAAAAATGCTTCTAAATAATCAGACGCGTCATACAGCCTCAACGAAACCAAACGGTATGTTTATATTAAACACTAAAGAGTGACCTGATCTTTTAACCTAAGAGCAATGAAATTCTACCGAAGATGATCATTACATGGAAAACTTTGTATGGGAATAGATACTATAAATCACCCACACATATGTAAGTAAAAAAAAAAAAAAAAGCCAACCTGAGTCAGGATAGTTTAAAAATACCTAGAGTTAATAGTATATATATATATATATATATATATATATATATATATATATATATATATATATATATATATATATATATATATATATATATATATATTATATATATATAACGTTGTTGTTGGCAGTATGCAAAGGTTATTATCATACAAGAGGATCAGGAGACATCCATCTCTCCCTCTTATAAAGGTAAGTATGCCTTAGTTTTACCAGACCACTGAGCTGATTAACAGCTCTCCTAGAAAAAGTTTAAGTATATCTTAGTTTTACCAGACCACTGAGCTGATTAACAGCTCTCCTAGGGCTGGCCCGAAGGATTAGACTTATTTTACGTGGCTAATAACCAATTGGTTACTTAGCAACGGGACCTACAGCTTATTGTGGAATCCGAACCACATTATAGCGAGAAATGAATTTCTATCACCAGAAACAAATTCCTCTAACTCTTCATCAGCCGGCCGGGGAATTGAACTCCGGCCTATCGAGTGACAGTCCGCAGCTCTACAGACTCACCCAACGAAGAGTCCTCCCTCTTACAAGGACTACTGACATTTATCTTCAGGATAATTACAGCACATGTAATTTGAACTATATCAAAGCTTGAGACATTAATTCTTTTAAGAATGCTGCTGTTTTTTTTTTAAAGAATGCCCGCTATACATGTTGGGAAATAGCCTTGAGCGCAAAACACAATACTGCACCGAAATATCCAACAGCTGCTACAGCGTATAATCAATCACCAAAAAGAGATCTATCTTTCGGTGGTCTCGGTACAATGCTGTATGAGCCGCGGCCCATGAAACTTTAACCACGGCCCAGTGGTGGCCTATCCTATATCGTTGCCAGAAGCACGATTACGGCTAACCTTTAACCTTAAATAAAATAAAAACTAGTGAGGCTAAAGGGCTGCAATTTGGTATATTTGATGATTAGAAAGTGGCTGATCAACAAACCAATTTGCAGCCCTCTAGCCTCTGTAGTTTTTAAGATCTGAGGGTGGACAGAAAAAAGTGCGGACATACAGACAAAGCCGGCACAAGAGTTTTCTTTTACAGAAAACTAAATACAAGAACGATTTCGTACCTCAAAGAGCAATTTCCCGAAGTTGAGTTTTGCAGCTGGTGCTGCTTAAGACTTAATTTACTATTTTCTGACTGGCAAATGTTTGGTTACAAAGACCACAATAATAGAATTTAAAATTGAAAAGCTTTTACGGGCCACCTTCGGGTCAACACTGACAGTTTTCAAAATATACTTTTTTCCTCTCTCCTTCCTTCGTCCTACACACATACACACACCCCGCAGGGGGGCAGTGCCGTCAGTGCACCTCATGCGGTTCACTGTGGGCATTACTTAAGGTTCTTTGCAGCATGCCTTCGGCCCCTAGCTGCAACCCCTTTCGTTCCTTTTACTGCACCTCCTTTCATATTCTCTTTCTTCCATCTTACTCTCCACCCTCTGCTAACAAGTGATTCACTGTACAACTGCTTTGAGGTTTTCCTCCTGTTACACCTTTCAGACCTTCTTACTGTCAATTTCCGTTTCAGCGCTGAATGACCTCATAGGTCCCGGTTCTTGGCCTTTGGCCTAAATTCTATATTCAATTTGCACAGGACATGATCAGCAGAAGCGGTATAATTGAATTAAGTAATATATTAACGACAGTGTGCACACACCACACACACACACACACACACACACACATATACACACACATATATATATATATATATATATATATATATATATATATATATATATATATATATATATATATATATATATATATATATATATATATATATATATATATATATATATATATATATATATATATATATATATATATATATATATAAGTGTTTTCATTTGTATTTCATACTACCAAGAATCGTTTCGTTAAATGCCATAAAATAAATTACAGAGGGCATGTATGACTCATAAACGATATTTAATTTTAATTCGGGGAACGCTTCAGCTCCCTCTACTGGTCTCATTGCAATAATGACATTATATGTTGCAGACCAGCATCCCGTGTTCAGAGATATGAAATAAAAAACGTTTTTTAAAATAATGAAAAGAAAGACTTCTTTGACGTTCAAACTGGGTACAAATGCTTCGTGTTGGGCGGACTCTCACATATTAAAATTCATATCTTGACTGTTTTTATCTACTTTTCTATGATATTTCTAGTGAATAGTTTCTTTTCTTTTTCTTCATTTAAGGAGTGGAAAGCACTAATAATGAATGATATTTTTGTGGAAGTATATCAGTATCAAACTCCCTGACTCCCCACTTCTAGGAGAACACCCTCAAATAATCTAATTTTTCTCGCATACTTTCTTATCCCTTTTGGAGGCTTTCTGAGAAAAAGAAGGTCATTTCCGTTAAGAGCTCGAGCAAAAATGATATGTTTTACGTGGACAAGAGACAGAGAGCGTGAGTGCATGTATGGGTGCTTGAGTATACACCCATGCTGCAGAGTAAAAATGGCTTCTGGTGATTTTAATATTTTGAACGAGCACCGGAATTACGAGTGGCATTTACCTAGATCTTCTTATCAAGGCCGTTACCCTGTAACCAATGATAAATATATTTATTAGTATATGTAATGCAGTATGAAAATTATCAGCACTAAAACAATATATTATCTAAAACCATTTTACTATATCAATTGTTCTTTTGACTGGATCATTACTATGTATGTATGTACGTATACAAAAAATTGTTTTTTCTGAATAAAGAGAAGTTTATGAAATACAAAATTTCTTATAAACCCTAACTCCTTCGGAGTAAAGGACAGTTCCTATCAGTTTCCGGTGTCAGAAAGACAGTCAGCTTATGAACTAATTCCAAATGTCATCTTTCGTCCATCTACTACACGGGAAAAATTAATATAAAAACAGATGAAAAATTATCTTTACTTTTCTGCTAACGAGAGAAAGAAAGGTATAATAAAAGTAGACACTAGTTGAAAGATTTTCTCCTCAGAGAGAGAGAGAGAGAGAGAGAGAGAGAGAGAGAGAGAGAGAGAGAGAGAGAGAGAGTGGTAAATCTTTAAAGAGCAATTGACCTCAAAACTAATTCAAGTCAAGCCAACCACCCCAACCACCCCTATCTAGCCCATCTTCCAACCCCCACCCACCTTCAAAAATGCCTGAAACCCATCAAAGTCACCATCACACATAAAAGCGAGACAGGGACCACAACAGGACTGAATCAAAGGACATCTCAGGATAAATCCTCCTGTTCTATCAGGATATAATTGGAAAATGAGTCCATGAAGGAAGAATAAAGTGTTTTACTGATGCCGTTTAAATCAGAAAATTATTTTGATAACTTCCTCCATCGCAAAGTTTCAGAATTTGAATTTGAGTGAGTAGGTGGGGGCAGGATTTTCATCAACTGTTTTTGAGCAAAGAGTAAATAATGGGATAGGATTTATATACTCAAGTCTACAAATGTATTGTGCATAAATCCTGGTATGGTATGAGAGCTTTAATAGCCTCCTCACACCGTTGGGGTTCGAATCACATCCGGGAGGAGACAGCTTCTTCAATCACTTCCCCTTCAGTCCTGTTCTCTCAGTGGAAATCGAATGCAGAAAGCAGGAAGAGAGCACGCTGCTAAAAGGTCATAGCCTCTATCGAAATAACACAGCTCTCTATCTTCAAGTACACACACACACCCACACACACACACACACACACAATCACTTCACTGACGGTATAAAAGTAAACATATTTCCTATATTCATACACAAAGGGCCAAACCCTGCACTGTTAGCCTCACTTTTATT
>NW_027100727.1:1645868-1695868 GCF_040412425.1 Macrobrachium rosenbergii
CACGCTAAGATTCCCTACTGTATAAAAACGTGGTTTAACATCGTTAGCAATTCGAAAAACTCGTCTCTTTTTTTTTTTTTTTTTACATTACCTTTCATTCGCTTTTACCAGAAACCGTGACGGTTGTTGACGGTCCATTAGTAGTCTGACATAGTTCATAGCTCTCTCTCTCTCTCTCTCTCTCTCTCTCTCTCTCTCTCTCTCTCTCTCTCTCTCATTGTTCACTCTTTCGTTTCCTTAAACGTACTAAGCCAATTCACAGGTAATTCATTGTGGGAATAAATTTTCGCGGAGTGTCAATACTGCCGCAAGAAATGTTCCATTCATTAGTCGTAAGGTAATTAACTATTAATGGAATCGGTATTGCATATTCTTTTGCGTCATTCTCCCGCCATTACCTTCATTACCCATTTATCGCAAAAATCCACCATAAATAGACTTTTCCCCTTCATTAACCCTGCATTCAATTTATTCCCATTAAAACCCATTGCGTCCCCTCTCCACTAACCTGCTCTTTTTCATTCCACTTCTGCTCTACATTTCTCCCACCCCACATTTCCCATCCGTTGGAACTTCTTGCCCCCTTATTATATATACACAGTATCAGTCAATTCGACAAAATATTTTCTCTCGTTAAGTAGACTATTTATGGGGCAATAATTTAGCGACCCCCTGGAGATAATCGGGGGGGGCGGGGGCCCTTATCGCGGAATTTAGTGGCGCTCATTTCGGAATTTGGACGAAGGTGGCCGTTGTTTGTGGTCTTGCATCTGATACACTGGTATTTCCGTCTGGAATTTTTTGCCGGGCATTTATTGTATTAGGTTTTGCAATCCGAATATTGCTTTTATTAATTTACGCTTCTTGAATTACTTTTGTTTTTGAAAGACTGTTGCTGTACATATCATTGATGTTGCTGGTTGACACCACAAAGAAGCTGTGAGGTTTATTTTGGTTTCCAGCCGTTTGTTGGCCGAGTCGCTTGAGCTTTAGACTGTCACTCGATGGGCCGGAGTTCAATTCCCGCGACCGGCTGATGAAGAGTTAGAGGAATTTATTTCTGGTGATAGAAATTCATTTCTAGCTATAATGTGGTTCGGATTCCACAATAAGCTGTAGGTCCCGTTGCTAAGTAACCAATTGGTTCTTAGCCACGTAAAATAAGTCTAATCCTTCGGGACAGCCCTAGGAGAGCTGTTAATCAGCTCAGTGGTCTGGTAAAACTAAGGTATACTTTTTTTCTTATTTTGGTTTCCCAAGAAAGGTTAAACGAATCTTGACGGAACGCCTCAGATGTCATCTTCAGGTTCGAAGATTCATAGCAGGATGCATTGCGGCACTGTATCCATATGGGTCAACTAAATTTGTAATTACTACGTACTACATTGACAAAGTTTGATGTTTATAAGCCAAAGGTATTTTCATCTTCAGTTTTCAGAAAGAAACTAACTTATGATTACAGATGGAAAATCAAAATAGCTTTCATAATCGTCCCATAGTTTTGGCAGGTTCATTTCCTCCGCTGTCAAAGACATCAGTGTTTAAATTTAAAATGACTCCGCTTTACGACATCATTATAACATCACATACCTATTATAATCTCTCTCTCTCTCTCTCTTGTTATAATACCCGTTTGAACCCACAATATTAACTGACTGCTTTCGTCACAACGGGTTCAAGGAACCGCACCGATAACGTAAATAGTGAGGTGAACGTGCTACAAATTAGGTTAGAGAGAGAGAGAGAGAGAGAGAGAGAGAGAGAGAGAGAGAGAGAGGGGGAGAGGTGAGAGTAAGGGACAGAGCAAGCTGGTGGTTAAAAGTTACATTGCAGGCAGAACGAACAGCCACATATTGAAAATTGACGTGTATGCCAGCATTTTCGATTTATTAGAATTATTCAAACATTTCCTGTTTCCCACAGGACGAACAACAGAGCAGCCATATTAATGCTTAGTGCACAACCAGAATTCGTTTACAGCAAGGTCCTGGGATTGATATCTTTGTCAGATACATTTACTTCTGTACATACAATTACTCTTTGACTAAAAATAAACACACTCGCACAATTATTTATATATATATATATCTATCTATCTATCTATCTATCTATCTATCTATCTATATATATATATATATATATGTATATATATATATATGTATATATATATATATATATATATATATATATATATATAATCAGAAAGCTACAAACGTCCTTTAATATCCAATTCACTCTACCTCGGAAATAATATATTTTCATATATGTTACCGAAGGGGAATTTTTTTGTTGATAATAAGTCCACCGTCCCGTGGGGTCGAACCAGCGACGGACGAGGAATCAGGACTACAGTGACGCACTAACGAAATCGGCCACAAGAGAGGACGTTTGTAGCTTTCTGATTGTATATGAATCACGGTGATGTGATAAATAGTCATATATATATATATAATGCATTCCAAACATGCACATGAATCACTACCGCTCTCTGTCTCTCTCTCTCTCTCTCTCTCTCTCTCTCTCTCTCTCTCTCTCTCTCTCTCTCTCTCTACACATACACACACACACACATATATATATATATATATATATATATATATATATATATATATATATATATATATATATATATATATATATATATATATATATATATATATATATATATATATATATATACTGTATATATATATATAAAATTACAAACATGCGCATGAATTATTATCTCTCTCTCTCTCTCTCTCTCTCTCTCTCTCTCTCTCTCTCTCTCTCTCTCTCTCTCTCTCTCTCTATATATATATATATATATATATATATATATATATATATATATATATATATATATATATATATATATATATATATATATATATATATACTATACATACACACACGCAAATATAAATTCCAACTAACTCAGTATTACCCGTTGGCCAATAGAGAATGACAGACTATGTGCACTGTGCATACCACTGACTAACTCTTGTATTCTTACCACACTTCCACAATTATACTGATGTCGTTTTCGACGCTTATTGCAGACGGATCCACAGAGGACACGTAAAACAATTGTCAAAACAATAAATATGATTGTCTCCTAAATCTGCCATACTTAGAACAGATTAGATTAACAACCATCACAAAGGCTCTAACTTTACTGAAATGTTGACGAAAATTTTAGTCGAGTCAGAAAGGACCACTTAACCCCACTGCTACGCAAACGAATTTGCTGAGAATCACCAGAAATAGGCGCCGTCTGTCTTGCCTCTTAAGAAGATTTCTTGTCCACAACTGAAGACTAAGAGGAGGCATTCCTTCCTCTCCCCTGACAGTGGTGTTGTTACTGGCCGGGCAGCAAATTTCGGAGAGAGATGCACAGTGTATATGCTAAATTTAGTATAGCACCAGCTCCGGTTTTCTTGCCTTGCCCCTAGGTTAGGTTAGGTTAGGTTAGAATAAATCCACATTATCCTCACTAATTTGGGTGTGGGAAACATAATGAGATTATTTTCAAGACAAATCTATGGTTAGTTTTTAAGACATGGCGTCCCGCTTTTTTCAGGGAAAGGTCCCTCCCGGTACTTGGTTACATCTCAGGAAAATGCGGCCGGACACGAGAGTACTTGAGCTCCTTCAGGAGTACAGAGATCAGTTCATACTTTCAGAAATAGCTTTGTCTCGAATCTCACAGGTGTCTAGCATATGTGGGAAAAATAGAAACGAAGAGATGTAAAACGGTGATGATAATATTATATAAAAACTTCTTTCATTTACAGGATAAATGTTTATTCTTTCATGTAAACAAAATGTTGAATGCTATTTTAACGTCTAAAAAATCCTTACAAGGCTCACTTTATATTAAGGCAACAGGACAGCAATCAGCAATGAGAATATTTTATATTTTGACACAATGTATTGATAAAATGAATGGATCTGTATAGTTAGTATGCATTCATTTATGAAAGTGAAGCAGCTCATTAGTGAGATTAAAGTGTCTTTTCACTGATGCAAACCAGTGGAAATACAGGTTCATTTCTAAGGTGTCACTCACTAGAAAACCAATCAATTGTTGGATTGCTTTATATATCCTGTCTTTAGACACATTTACCTCATAAGGTTATTTTTTGTCCTATATGCAAAAAAATGGTGATACTGAACACATTATAAAATAAGGAGATGTTTATTGGCACGCCAGTGGCGTCGTGAGGGTTGCTGGCGCCTGGGGGCAAAGTCTTTTATGGCGCCCCCAAAGGCGGGGGGCGGCCGGGGGGAGGACTATTTTCCTCTGAGTGTGCTAATCTTAGAAGGAAATGTTTGCCTTCATTATTTTAGATATATTGTGTTGAAAACAAAACATTCTAATTTGCATAATAATATTCTGGAATGATAGAACACAAACCGAATTTGCAAACTGAAATAGTTATTTTAGATATAACAGATATACTGTAATTAATTAATCATTAGCCCTCATAAATAAATTCCAATATGTTGATAAGATAACTAAAATGTAGATTGCAGTAAAGAATCATAGTAACCAGTAACTCATAACCAAAGACAAATGGCAAATTAAATAAATTTGATTAAAAAAGGAGTTAAACATTAGGGAATACAGGAGCTAATAAAATCATGAAAATGTACAATTTGTTGCCATCATAGAAGTTAATACTAGGAAAAAAAATAGATTTCGTGGTAAAGACTGAATAGTTATAATGCCTGAAAAGAAAACTGATAAGAACAAAGATGAATTAGTTCACTAACTATAAACCTTACTTTTCTTTAAAGAATGTTTAACGTGCGTCAAAATAATGAAAACAAAAAGATTGAAGTGATGGATGCTTAGGATCAACCATATGCAAGGAAATAAGACGGTATAAAGGTATTAGAATGTAAAGATAATTAGACAGATATTGATAACAGAAAACCTAAACAATGAAAAGGATTGATAATGAATTGTAGGACATTAAGTATTGATGCACGTTACAATGTGTTTACAGATTTATCTTTCTAGCTTTTACAGCCGCAGATCTGTCTCTCACGTCATCAAAGTTTATTTTGTTTGCGATCTCTTGCTCTACACTTAGTACAGTTAAAGCTGACAATCTCTCTTGCCCCATAAATGTTCGCAGATGCGACAAGATAAGTTTCAACCTACTAAATGATCGCTCACAACTAGCAGTTGATACTGCAATGGTCAGAAGTATCTGAAGGGCAACTCGAAGGTTTGGGAAAACACTTTCATCCCCATATTGAACAATGAAAAGAAGTAATTCCTGTGGGTTGGTGATCAGAACATCATCTCGTGTTTTAAGCAACATTCTGCAATCTACAATTTCGCTGAACAGTTCCAAGCCGTCTAAGTCAGTGTCATAGAAACTTGCCACATTAATGCACCTTTCTTTGATGTATGCTTCATTGGTTGTAGATAGCAACTCCTTAATATCCAAAAGAAAGCCAAACTTTGAATCCAAGTTATACAGTCTGATGAACCGTCCGCCCATTTCATTGTGCATTCTGTCAATAGTACCTTTTAGCAGACGTTGCATCTCATTTTCTGCTGAGAATGAGGCCTGCAGCAGCAGCAGCAGCAGCAGCATCATCTCCAGTTTCACCAGGCATTTTTTTCCTCACTCTGCATCGTGTGGCAATTCTCGCATCCCAAGCATGACAGAGCTCCTCTGCTTTTATGATAGATGTCTGGCAGATAATATCCTCCCGATCAGCAAGGGAATAAGCTTGCAACGCCTGGGTATCTTGTACTGCCTCATGGAAATTCATTTTTGGATCCTGCAGCCGCTTCTGGACTCTGTCAATCTTGGTAGGTGAAATGTTCCAAAAACTTACTTAGCGCAGCAAAGAAATAAAATGTCAAAATTCTGCTCAATAGCTGTGTTGCTTCACTTCTGGTATCTGTTGTCGCATTCAAATCACTTCCGATGGTCTCTAAAGGTTGGACCAAATCCCCCACATTTTCATGTATGGGTCGAACTGCATCAGCTCTAGCACTCCAGCGTGTTTCAGATTCAGCTTTCACAGACATAGGCAAATTCTTCTTTAATCTCTCCCATCTATAGGCCGACCCTGAAAAGAAAGCATACACTGTCTGCGCAGTTCCAAAAAATGTGACCAACACCACCTCACGAAAGAAAACGAAACACTAGATAGATGGGGGTAACTATCCAATATCTTTGCACTGATTCACAATCACTGAACCACTTATTTTATAAGTACGTAATAAAATTTGATAGTACAGTAATTAACACATAATGACTACATTTATATATAATGAACATTAAAGGAAGTCAATCTTGGTATTTCTAAGTAATAGATACACCGCGGGGATTTTGCGAGAAATGGCAGTTTCTTATAGTATTTTGGTTGCTTATTTGCAATTCAACTTTTTTTTTTTGGCGGTCGGGTGTAATTAACCTGTAATTGTCCCCTGAAGTCCATCCAACAAGGGGTTTCCTTACGCGATCTTCACAAGACAGAGCACGGCGACGTCTGTTTCGAACGGTTCATATCCCGTCCGGCAAGTGCAGTACCTTGGAAACTGGTTTTTTCAACACTTTTAGGGCTTCTGACACTGGCGATGCATTTGTTTGTTGTCGGCCAAATGGAATGTCCCTTCGCCGTGTTTAGTACTGGCCCAGGGGGGTGGGGGAGTTACCCATACGTTAACAAGTTATTGCACTTGCCAGACGGGATATGAACCGTTCGAAGCAGACGTACCGGTGCTCTGTCTCGTGAAGATCGCGTATGGAAACCCCGGATTCCAATCGGGGTCCCCCTTACCGTAGGGTAGAGTTCAAAGGTAAATTGCAAGTTAATTACAGCCGACCGCCAAAAATTAACGTTAAATTGTTAATAAGCATCCAAAATACTGTAAGAAACTGCCATTTCTCGCTAAATACCCGCCCTGTACCTATAACTTAGTTCTACCTCAATCTTCATTAAATATAAAATATGTACGGAAAACTCTTAAAAACTTCAAGATTCTAAGTTACTGGTTTCATCACCCCGTTTCCCCCAAAATAGATGTCTTCCCAACTTCAATTTGGCGCCCCTTCAATGCTGCGCCAGGTGACATATGTCCCCCCAAGCCTCCCCCCTTCACGACGCCTCTGTGGCACGCTAAGGTTTCCCCCTTTTGTATAAACATGGTTCAGAAATGCTGGTAATTCGAAAAACTCGCCTCTGTTTGAAAAAAAATCTCTTTTATTCGCTTTTATCAGACCCTGATGGTTGCTAGCGGCCCATTAGTAAGTCTGGCCCAGTTCGTAACTCCCCCTCTTATCCCTTTCATCATTGTTCAGTCTTTCGTTTTATGAAAGGTACTGAGCCAATTCACACATCATTCAAGTTGTAAGACTACAATTTATGGCTACAATAAATTTCCGCGGGGTGTGAATATTACCACGGAAAATTTTCTATTCATTTATCCTAAGGTATTAACTTTGTCAACTATTAATTAATGACATCAGACTATTGCACATTATTTTGCGCCATTTTCCACACTTAACTTCCTTCCCTAATTATTATCCCAATAATCCTTCATAACTAGACTTTTGCCCTCCATCAATCCTGCATTCAATACAGTCCCATTAGAACCCATTTCTATTCTAATAACGGCATTTATACAAACGTCAACGTTTCAATTTACTTGAAACATTTTCTAGTACTATAATACATCTACTGTTCTGAGGGGAGCTAATAATTTTAGCTAGACTTTTAGTTTTCAATAAAAGAAAACTATTATAGTGCCGCCTCTGTCTGTCCGTCCGTCCGTCCGCACTTTTTCTATCCGCCCTCACATCTTAAGAACTACTGAGGAGGCTAGAGGGCTGCAAATTGGTATGTTGATCATCCACCCAACAATCATCAAATATACCAAATTGCAGCCCTGTAGCCTCCTCAGTAGTTTTCATGTCATTTAAGGAAACTTCGGCGCATTTTTTAATTGTTCATTGTTGCACTGGAACAATGACCATACTGGTATGTGTTAATAAACTCACTTTAGTGGTGTCTAATTTATTCTACGTTCAGTAACACAAAGGAAGCTGCTCGCGTGTTGATTATTCATTTCCACGTCCCTTTACATCTCGATTAAACCTGTAATATGCAAACTGCAGTGACGCTTCGTATATCATCCGATATTCCTGATTAAAACGAGTATTAATTTAGAGTTTATTTATTACATGCATCGAACTGATTAAGTTTCAAAACTCTCTTTATAACTACTCTTGTTTTCCTGTCACTTTAACATGCTTCCTGCTACAGTACAGGCTTCTTCCTTCACTGCATCATCATAACAATAATCGAGGGAGATATAAACGTTCTTTTATAATGATACTTTTTTATTATTATAAATTTCTATTGTCGCTATTAGTTTTGCTAAGCAACCTATCTAAATAGTAAATTTTATCAATATATATTCGATACATAAATATATATATATATATATATATATATATATATATATATATATATATATATATATATATATATATATATATATATATATATATATATATATATATATATATATACCTATATATCATATCATATATATATTCGTCTCCCCAGATTTTACTTTAAAAATCTTTAAGGATCTCTCTCTCTCTCTCTCTCTCTCTCTCTCTCTCTCTCTCTCTCTCTCTCTCTCTTCCTTATAAGTCCTTCATTTATTCATGCTTTCTTGCACAGACTACCTACTAAATTAACACTTATTTACGAATTTATCTATCAACTTGTTTATGGGTACATTATCTTTATTCCTTTTACGATCTTACAATGCCACCCAACCATTACAAAAAAGACAATTTTACATGATCTTGACCCCACAGCCGTTTCATATCAATTGCAGCACGTGAATAATTCAAGAGCTTCAGGATCAAACTCACGATAACAGCAGTTGCCGTAACGGCAAATGCAGGACCAAAACGAGGACTCTGCTGACTACACGAGCGTTATTGTGACGCCAGTTGCAGCGCTAATTACTGCAATAACACTTTGGCCTTTGTTGTGTGAAGCGCAGGAAATGCATTACTGCAGCATTTACTAGTAGGTAGCCACTGCAAAACGCAACCATACCTCCACTTATGTCTGGCAGTTCGTAAAAATGATATGGCATTTATTGAGACATATACAGTAAATGCAAGCACATGCAGACATGAACTCAGTCACACACACACACACACACACACACACACACACACACACACACACACACACACACACACACACACACACACACATACATATATATATATATATATATATATATATATATATATATATATATATATATATATAATATAATATATATATATATATATATATATATATATATATATATATATATATATATATATATATATATATATATATATATATATATATATATATATATATATATATATATATATATATATATATATACATATATATATATATATATATATATATATATATATATATATATATATATATATATATATATATATATATATATATATATATATATATATATATATATATATATATATATATATATATATATATATATATATATATATATATATATATATATTGTATATATATACAATATATAATATATATATACATATATACATATATTTTATATATATACATACATACATATATACACGCACATACAAACATACACACATACACACACAGATATAATAGTAAGAGACCCCATTAAAAACTGGAAAATATGAAAAAATATTGGGATAGTAGCCTAAATTCTTCCATCTCTGAGACAGCAAAGTAAAAATGACAAGTATGAGAAGTTCTAAACCCCAGGAGAATATAGCATCTAAAAGTAAGAAATAAAAGATAAGATACTTAACGAGTAATTGATATTACGTTGCTCTCAGTCATATTTTGAGCTTAGACTTTTTCATTGACTGAAATCATGGCCGATTTTCTTTGCTCGCCTTTCTTGTCCATCACATTTGCACGAATTTGTCCGGAACCTGATTAGATGCTCTGAGCAATAATTGGATCGATCGAAGTGCAGTAATAATAATAAACACGACCCGTATCTTTGTTCAAAGTAGAGTCACACCTTAATTCTTTCAAAGCGTCTACTGAAATACGTCACTCACTGAAAGTGTCTTTGTGATTGCAGAATTCTGTAACGACTGTTCAAGACTTCAGCCTCCTTTCCAAGTTCTGTTGGACCACTTCAGGAGTCTTGATGTGTTTCTGTTATTGTTCGAAAGCACTTACTGTACGGGTATATTAGAACATAGCTTCAGAGATTAATGTGTTATTCAGCTCTCTCTCTCTCTCTCTCTCTCTCTCTCTCTTACGTTTGCCTAATGAAGGTAAGACAAATGTTGCTTCCAGACTGCTTCTCTCTTTCCGTGTGCCAAACGCCTTCTACTTTTTCCCTGTCTGTGCCGAAGTTGCTCTCTCTCTCTCTCTCTCTCTCTCTCTCTCTCTCTCTCTCTCTCTCTCCGACTTACTTTGCTTCAAAATTCATTTTTTATTCTTCTACAGGGCTGTCAGAGGACAGGATGTTGAAAAAGACTCGTAAATCTCAGAGGCTGCAGCCGCGCCTATTTTTCCATTCATTTTTTCCTCCTATCTGTCATCTATTTTCACTTTCAAATTTCTGGTTTGGAAGACATTCTCGACAGAGAGAGAGAGAGAGAGAGAGAGAGAGAGAGAGAGAGAGAGAGAGAGAGAGAGAGAGATATCAAAATGGCTTTGAAGTCAGAAATCCATTAATACGTTAATTGTGTTTCCATGCAGATGTCTATTTCTGCGTGACTGACAAACAAAAAGAGACTGAACATTAAGACGTCTTTGAAATAGAACCGAGGTTTAATACCTTTCGCTGTACTTTTAGAATGAGGACTGCAGGTGTTTGTTGATCACTGGTTAATTGTTGGGGCCAAGTGTCTCCACATTTCCACCAAAACTACCACTATATACTGCCTGTGCACTTCGACTTGACACAATTTATTGCATTTCCGTTCGCATCAACAGACTAAATGGTTGCAGAATTATTTCTTGGCATTCAAAACCGAATATAGCCTACCCAGCAGCGTTCAACACTAACATAAGGAAACTCATGCACCACACATACGCGTGCGCGCGCACCTACTCTCACGCACATACCAGTGAATATGTATGCATCTATTTGCGCTTCATATGTTTCAATGAATTTTTAATTTCCAGCGTAGAGATAACCAGGCCTATCGGTGCCAGGCCTCATTTCCAGTGCGACACAGCAAAAAAAAAAAAAAAAAAAAAAAAAACGCTTGGTACTCTTCTGTTACATAAAATGCCTTAATTACTTATGCCGTAAGCAGCCTTTTGATGTTTAAAAAATTTACTGCCGAACTATAAAAAAAAGCCAGAGGAAGTAACCTGCGTAACGGATATTCTAATAATACTAAATAAGGTTAAAGATTTACCATTTTCCTTTTGAATAGGAATTTCTACATGAAAAGATAGAATTTTGGTTCAGATGTATGAAAAAGCTGTAGAATCTTAAAGCGTGAAAGACTTAGCTGTTACGAGTCCACCGCACAAAAATCATTTTTTCATTCGTTTGCATAAGCTCTGACGGAATACTGGTTTTGGAGGGATAATCCAAGTTAACTCCTAAAACTACAATACAGACGTAACACCCACGGCAGATGTGTTGTTGAATCTAGACACATATTTTCAGACAGGGATTTATTCCTGTCTACAACACCGAAGTTGCCAATTGTCACTTGCAACAACATCTATAGGCTTCGTCATTTTTTTCAAAGGCAAATATTCGTGAAGAATTGATACTCTCAAGTTATTTAGAAAAGGTTATTTTTTTCGGATATATACTTTAACTTAAGTAAAACCACTGCGCTCTAAGGCAAGGCAATTTATTTTTTACACACCCCTGGCTTTACAAAAAAGAATTATGGCTCAGAGAATTGTCTTAACAAATCGTTTAATATTCCAGACGTCATTAGAAAACGTTTAAATGCTCATGACTCATAAGTAAAATATTTTTCTATAAACAATAAACTGACGAATACTTGATCACCTCAATATTCGAACACGAAGACTTATCTTAATTCCTCCTTCCTCGTCCTCTCTCTCTCTCTCTCTCTCTCTCTCTCTCTCTCTCTCTCTCTCTCTCTCTCTCTCTCTCGTCCTCACGTTAACATTGGGGCAATTGTAATTTCATAATGCCGTATTTTTAGTTTTCTGCAAAAGAAAACTATTGTGCCGGCTTTGTCTGTCCGCCCGCACTTTTTCTGTCCGCTCTCAGACCTTAAAAACTACTGAGGCTAGAGGGCTGCAAATTGGTATGTTGATCATCCACCCTCCAATCATCAAACATACCAAATTGCAGCCCTCTAGCCTCAGTTGTTTTTATTTTATTTAATGTTAAAGTTAGCCATAATCGTGCGTCTGGCAACGATACAGGACATGCCACCACCGGGCGGCAGTTAAAATTTCATGGGCCGCGACTCATACAGCATTATACCGAGACCACCGAAAGATAGATCTATTTTCGGTGATTATACGTTGTACAGAAAACTGACTTCGGCGCATTTTTTACTTGTTGAGGATTGTGATTAATCCTCCAGACGATTAATTTCTTAGCTTTCTCATTAATCCTTTACTGGCAAGAATGAGCTACAATTAAATTCCCTCTGTCGCTCAGAGGATGTAATCAATCTCACGCCTATTTGAAGTGGAAGGAAGTAATCATTGTTTTACAAAGAATTATTACCCACTTAACAATCTTAATTAAAACTTTTCAGACGACGAACTTTTTTTCCTTTTGTTTTGTGGTAGAAGGTAATAGCGAAACAGTGTCTGGTGGTTAGTGTGGTGGAAATGGTGAAAAAGAACTTTAGTCTGGTGATATCTTGACATCACAATGACATCATTACCTAAGGATTATACTGTAGTTCAATAACTCAAGAACAGTTTTACACTGGCTTGCTGGAAAATTCTACAAAAATATACTGTTTTCCATTTTAACGCAGAACCCCCTTTAGATTATAGATACATAAATATACATGCACACTGAACCGCAAACACACGCACAAACATGAATATATATATATATATATATATATATATATATATATATATATATATATATATATATATATATATATATATATATATATAATATATATATATATATATATATATATATATATATATGAATATATATATATATATATATATATATATATATATAATATATATATATATATATATGAATATATATATATATATATATATATATATATATATATATATATATATGAATATATATATATATATATATATATATATGAATATATATATATATATATATATATATATATATATATATATATATATATATATATATATGAATATATATATATATATATATATAATATATATATATATATATATATATATATATATATATATATATGAATATATATATATATATATATATATATATATATATATATATATATATGAATATATATATATATATATATATATATATATATATAATATATATATATATATATATATATATATGAATATATATATATATATATATATATATATATATATGAATATATATATATATGAATATATATATATATATATATATATATGAATATATATATATGAATATATATATATATATATATATATATATATATATATATATATATATATATATATATATATATATGAATATATATATATATATATATATATATATATATATATATATATATATATAAAATATGTATTATAGTCAAGATTATTATTTATAGGTACTCATACGCTGTTTGCTTATTTTACTGTGCCATGTATGTATATAATTACACAATTATATACAGAAATTTTTAAATTTCGGTTTACATCTTCACCTTCATATGATACAACACCTGCATTCAGTGGCCATTTTGGTGTCGTCCGCATGTCTGGGAATACTTAACACCCCAGTGTACAAGAGTCACCAGAGCTACCAAAGTAACTTATCGGTTGAGCAGAAAAAATCACTTAGGACAAACGACCGTGTTATAAAAAATATTTATTTGCAAAACTAACATCTGTAGATTCCAAATCATTTTGAGAAATTTATAATATGTAGTTGGTTGTCAGTTTATGCTAGTTCACTTGGGTAGTGACTGCTTCTGGTCAGCAAACCTAGAAGCATTGGCAGATATACTCCTGTCCCAAGCTTTCCACTCCACCTTGAGCCAGCCCTTATAGTGACTTCATAGGATGAAATAGAGAATGGACATGATAATTCCACAGCCATCCTGAGGTCGCCTCCACATTCATCAGACGAGGTGCAGAGTTAACTCAATTCTTCATGGTGCTACACTTAGTATTCATAGCACTGAACACAATGAGTCCCATCGTTGTAGAGTCCCGAAAAATGTCCAGCACTACGACGAAGAATATGAATCCATAAAATATCCAAAGGTAAGGTGAGGTGAGGGAGAGTAATCACTCCTTGACGGTTGGTATTGGACTGCTTTTCCCTTCCAACAGTGACTGCGAGGTTGCTTCGTAGAGTTGTTTGGCTCGGAATATTCAGAAAATTAGGTAGTTAGTAGTTATCTTTAACTCCTTTTTACTTTGGTTTGCACAACGAAGGCTGAGGTCAGTTAATTAGCACAATTTTATTTACTGTGATTTAGGAAAAATAAAGCCTCAAACATTAATTGAACAAACCGGAATTAAATTAAAACAAACAAATTAAAAGAAACAAATTCAAAGAAATTATAAAGTAAACTACGGAGATAATTACCAATTCCAAGGAATGTTTCTCCATGTAAGGTAATTACCGATCATAAAGAAAATTTCTCAATCACCCAAAATAGCCATAAACTTTTTACAAAATGTTATAGGAATATATATTTAAATATATATTTTATACACTCCGAGGAGAGGGATTGAATTTTCATCTGAAAAGTCAATGGAAAATAAATTTAAAACAAAATAAACTTAACTAATAATATATACAGATTAAATGTCTTCCTGTGAAAGAATTTCCTTAGTTTTAGCCATTCTGTCAATGTTCACTTGACATTAAAGGAATCAGGCTTTGTCACATGACGCTTGACAAATCTTCGACTTTTACCTAGCATTACTTTAGCCCCAGTAACTTCATCGTAAATATTCTTAGTGAGCTCTTTAACAATTCCTATTGGGTAATCAATGGCTTTGGTCATATTTTCCTTAACAAGAAGTAGATCTCCTACCTTTAACTGCTTATGTGGTACAGGCTTATACCTATCCTTTTTGTTTGTTGCTTGATATACAAGATGGTTTAAAAATTCATTATTATAGATGTCTATCAGCTTAGATTGTACTTTAACAAGTTTTTCATAGGAGTTCCTTATCAAATCCACTGAATCAACTGACCAATCCGGATCTGAAGTAGTACCTTGCAACTGTGGAATGATATTCAATGTTACAAGATCACGGCCATATAACAACTTCTCAGGAGTTATGACTTCAGGGAATTCCTCCAGAGAATATTCCCTCAATGAGTCTTTAAAGGCTATAGGCCTGCGATTAATAAGGTGTACTGTTTTAGATACAATAAACTCAAAATCCTTGTATGGTAAAATGTTTTTACCAATAGCTCCTTGTATCAGTCTTTTAGACAGCTTAACACAGATTTCAACTAATCCCCCAAGTTCACTGTTACCCTTATAATAGTGGTCAAATTTGATCTCATTCATATTATGCCTTCTCAGAAAATCTTTAGTTTCAAAATCAGAAAGAAAAGTCTCTATAATATTGGATCCAGCAGTCATTTGAGTTCCCAAATCAGAGACAATATACTCAGGCATTCCAAATTGATAAATGTGGAGCTGCAAGGCTCTTAGCAAATCCTCAACCGAGAGACTATCACACAGCTTTAGATTTACCGCTCTTGCCCACATGCAACTAATTACAAGGATCCATACCTTTTCTTTGGAATTGTTCACTTTAACATAAAAGGGTCCCATATGATCAATGTAAATATTACGGAATGGGACATTTGATGGATCAATTCTAACCTCACGATAAGAACTTTGGTTTAATTTAATAGGTCTTTCCCTGAACCTTTTGCATCCAATACAGCCCCTTATATACTTCTTTACTAAAGAAAATATATGGGGAATCCAAACAGTTTTCCTAATTTCTTGTATAACAGAATAACACCCTGCATGATGTAAGCTAAGATGTGTGTGCCTAATTAACAAAGGAACTAATGGGCTACACTTTGACATCAGCAGTGGAAAACTATACTCCCTGTATTTCCTAATTTTCTTAATTCTGTCACACTTACTTTTACTCTCAGCAACCCTTTGTTATCTTGGTATACATTTAACTGAGAAACCAAAGGTGGAATGTCACTTAATATCTTTGAAGCAGAATTAAAGTACTCAAAAATCTCAGGAAACAGACTTCTCTGGTCCAACAGAATTACTCTATGATATGCCTCCCTGTAATAGTTAAAATCAGCAGAGTGAAGAAACAAATGAGAATACTTGTCTGGATGTTTGCGAACTAAGGAGGTTTTCAGACAATTTACAAATTTTAACACTAAAGCATTAATATTAACCAGCTTACCAAAACTAGATACTTTTTCAGGAGGAATTAATTGATAATGATCAGTGCCTTGAATTTCAACATATCCTGCAAACTTTTCTACCCTTTCAGAATAATCTGGGTCTGGAACCAGTACTGTAAGAATATCTCTACTAATAGTGTTATCTGATGCATCAGTCAAAAATTCTGGTCCCGTGATAAAATTAGTCTTAGTTAACTGATTATGAGAAATAGGTCTGGTTACACAGTCTGCTGGGTTCTGTACACCTGACACAAAAGAAAACTCCACCTGATGTGCCTCACACAAGTTAGCAATGTGTTCTAGCCTATTAAGAACAAACACTGAGCGTTTCTGCATTTTATCAAGCTTATGTACATACGAGTTGACCCAGCTAACCGTAACTAAACTGTCAGAGTACATTCGCAGTTTATTAATCTTTATAGCTTCAATGCACCGATCTCCAGCAATATCTTGAAATATATCAATTAAGCACTCTGTACCCAAAGACAATGCTTGTAGCTCAAGAGACGGAATGGATTTTGACTCCAATTGTTTGTTGACAATCTTCGATTTTGACATTACGAAAGAAACAACATTTGTATTCAAGTTAAGAAGGTAAATGACGCAACCAAACATGACCTTACTACTGTCGGAAAATCCTACAAGATCATATAAATCCTCCCTATTTCCAACATTTCTGTCCAACATAACTGGTGGAGCAGAGTTTGCCTGCCTGGCAATACAACGCCACTCCCTCACTTGAGAGTCTGTCAAGGTATCATCCCATCCCAAATATTTTTGAACTTGCAAATCGTGCAAAAATAGCTTTGCTCTGTTCAGAAGGGGAGCATTAAAATTGTATACATCAAAATGGCTAGCAATAGACTTCAAAATAAGTCTCTTAGTGTTTGCTGAAATATCTAAACTGATTTCCTTGGTAGAAATCTTATCAGTGGAACGATGCCACTGAAGACCTAGCAGTTTAATAGGGTCAGAGGTCACTTTATCAAAATCATCATCAATATTCTCTTGTAGAGATGAACAATTTGTTGCAAACTGTTGCAAGTTAAATCTATAAGGTTTGAATATATCAGGAAGCACAGAATACGCCCACTTAAGATCAGCTTCCTCATCTGTAGTGTATGCCCCATTGTCCATATATATTAGTTGATACACAAGAGACTTCATCCTGTTTATTTTGGAGTCCGGCGCTTCATCCAATATCAAAATTTTAAAGAGGGCCAACATGAGAATTGTGGGACTACATCTTAATCCGAAACTCAACCTAGAACATTTATACCCTACTAATGAATAATCTGCTTTCTCAATATTTCTATACCAAAGAAACAGTAGCCTATTTTGATCATTTTCTGGCAAAGCAATTTGATTGAATGCCTTTTCAAGATCAAACCATAATAAAAACTTACCAAATCTCAACTGTAGGAGAGTGGAGGCTAACTTTTGGTTTAATGAAGGCCCAGAAAATATTGCCATGTTGTGACTAACTGCAGTTGGGGATTTAGAACTTTTTCATACAAATTAGAAAGAAAACTACACGGCATTTAGTGGTGTCCCTCTCTGGTTTAAAGACCCCATGAAAGGCATGAAACTATGCTCAGGATGAGTATCCATAAAATCCTCAAGATTATCAATTCTTTCTATGATGCCTAATGTCTCCTGAGTCTTAAAGGTGTCATTTACTAAGGCTAACTTATCAGGTAATTTTTCTAATTTAGATGTAAGGGTTTTCAACACTGATTTGGCTAATTTGTAGTTGCGGCCTAGTAGATGACTAACTTTTGGGTTCCATAACAGTGGCATACACAATCTTCCATCAACAGTCCTATGGGTTTCTTCTAAAGCATACTCTATAAGCCTGTCATTCAGTACTACATTATCTTCATGATATTGACCTCTGTCTTCCCCAACATAATATTTACAAGAGAGTTCTAAGCATTCATTTGTAGCCCTATTCAACTCAGATTCTATTATCTGACCATCATCATCAAACAACTCATATGTATTAGAAGTCTCCAAGTCATTTAAAGATGAAGATTCTACTGAAACGTTCTCTCTAGTTCCTGTTGGAAGTACATTTACAGCTTTTAACATATGTTGCACATTTGACTTCATGGAAGAACAAGGCTTCAAGAATCTCAAATTGCTCTTTAATTTATTTATGTCTCCCTTTAGTAATATACCCAAGCATGTATCAGAATAAATAGAATCATTTGATTTCCCAAATACTATATCCTTTTCAGGGATACAATGCAAGGACTCTGATCCTAATATAAGTTTAATATTGTCTATCCTATCTGTAGAATTTAACAATCCCCGATCTGCTAGCTTGTATCCCTTTGAAACAAACCCACTGACTACTTCATTTAGCCCAGGTAACTGCAATGAAACATCAATTGAGGGAAGACAAAATGCATATACAATGTAACTACTGCTACCAATTGGCAACTCAATTTCAACTTGTTTAGTCTTATAACTCTTAGAGGAATTAATACCATTAATGGTTAAAGAAACTGCATTATTTACAACTTTCAAATTTAAATCTTGAGCCAAATTTTCTTCAATGTAATTTGCTTGACATCCAGTGTCTTTAAGGACTCTGAGATTGGTACCTTTAATTGAAATATTAAAGGTTGGCAAAATTGTATATCGCTCCACCTCACAATTTAAAACTTCAGTTATAGCAGCAACACTACTGCTTGAACTACCAGCTACAGCTCCATTACCACTCTCAGAGTTTCTAACTCTATCTGTACTGTTACTGGCTTTACTTTCTTTTTTCTTTTCGGAATTTGGATTCTTTTCTTTAATACTGGTAGCACCTTTTTCATTGGGACACAAAAATGACATATTCCAGCCTTTGCAGCTTTTACATCTGGAATTAAATCTGAATCTGCATTCTGATAATATGTGACTTGGATAGCCACACTTTGAGCAAGCACCCAGTTCCTCCAATTTTTTCTTTTATCTTTGCTGGATACAAAGTTAGGACATTTACTCAAAAATGGCTTGGATCTTTGCCTAATTTACTGCAAATGCTGCACTTGCCTACTATAGAGTCAAAAGAAACCTTGGCAGCCAAGCTAGTAGTGTCAGACTTTGTTTCTCTACTTTCTTACCCTTTTACCTTGTAAATATCTCTCACTAGCATCAAAGAAATTATCCCTAATTTCTGCAAGAGATGGCCTAATTTTGTTAGTTATGGCAGTCATATGACACTTAAATTTCTCATTTAAGCCATTCCAGAAGAAGAACTGAAGAAACATGTCAACATCAATATTTAAGGTCTTAACGCTTGCTACTAAATTGCTTACTTTCCCAATATATTCAAAAGGATCATCATCATCTGAAAGTTTTATTGAAGAGATTTGCTTTATGGTATTAAAAATTTGAATTTCTCTTGAGCCTAAAGCCTTTTCTAGCAAAGCTTTTGCATCAGCATAACTCTGACTTTGAACATCCAAAGTGTTAATTAATGTGAGAGCTCTTCCCTTTACCTGTTGTTTTAACAACAATAACTTATCATATTCTGGGAACTTAAACTTTGAAAGGGTTTGTTCAAATTCTACAAAAAACTTCCCAAGATCTTCGCCTTCAGTACTATTGAAGGTTGGTAAAGGAGCATGAGGACTCTTTAACAAGGACTGATGTGACTGATTATCTATAGGCAGATGCTGAACCTGAGGTAAATTTTGTAAAGTAGAGAAGCTCTCTTGAATTTTAGTTTTGTACTGTTCACATGCATCAAGCTCAACTTCCAAAGCAGCTTCCTCACAGTCAGTAGAAAACTTTGAAGTTTGTATTTTAGAGTCTAAGTCAGATAATTTCGTGAAATGCTCTTCAAGCTTCAGTTTCAGTGTAGAACGTTCAATAATACTATATGATGAAAACTGATCCTTCTTATTGTAAATTTCAGTAACGGACTTTCTAAAATATTTTCGTGATTTAATCAATAACTCAGTCATCTTGGTACCAGTTTCAGTAAGAATATAAAGCCAAATAAAGTCAAAACAGTAACGGAAATATACGTAATCTTAAAATTTAACCAAGGAAATATAAAAGTTAAATTACACCTCGCCTGACTAGCTTGGAAGCGAACCAGCAGCAACTCTTAACAACCAACATCCTCAATCCTGTCACGGTCGCCATGAGCAGAAAAAATCACTTAGGACAAACGACCGTGTTATAAAAAATATTTATTTGCAAAACTAACATCTGTAGATTCCAAATCATTTTGAGAAATTTATAATATGTAGTTGGTTGTCAGTTTATGCTAGTTCACTTGGAGTAGTGACTGCTTCTGGTCAGCAAACCTAGAAGCATTGGCAGATATACTCCTGTCCCAAGCTTTCCACTCCACCTTGAGCCAGCCCTTATAGTGACTTCATAGGATGAAATAGAGAATGGACATGATAATTCCATAGCCATCACTGAGGTCGCCTCCACATTCATCAGACGAGGTGCAGAGTTAACTCAATTCTTCATGGTGCTACACTTAGTATTCATAGCACTGAACACAATGAGTCCCATCGTTGTAGAGTCCCGAAAAAATGTCCAGCACTACGACGAAGAATATGAATCCATAAAATATCCAAAGGTAAGGTGAGGTGAGGGAGAGTAATCACTCCTTGACGGTTGGTATTGGACTGCTTTTCCCTTCCAACAGTGACTGCGAGGTTGCTTCGTAGAGTTGTTTGGCTCGGAATATTCAGAAAATTAGGTAGTTAGTAGTTATCTATATATATATATATATATATATATATATATATATATATATATATATATATATATATATATATATATATATATATATATATATATATATATATATATATATATAATATATATATATATATATATATATATATATATATATATATATATATATATATATATATATATATATATATATATATATATTATATATATATATATATATATATATATATATATATATATACATATATATATTAGAAAATATGTATTATAGTCAAGATTATTATTTATAGGTACTCATACGCTGTTTGCTTATTTTACTGTATATGTATGTATATAATTACACAATTATATACAGAAATTTTAAATTTCTGTTTGTTTACATCTTCACCTTCATATGATACAACACCTGCATTCAGTGGCCATTTTGGTGTCGTCCGCATGTCTGAGAATACTTAACACCCCAGTGTACAAGAGTCACCAGAGCTACCAAAGTAACTTATCGGTTTCAGGAGTATTTCCGCAACACCCCTACCATCAGTTCCGCCTCTCCTCACCATCACCTGGTAGTATCTCTCTCCTTCAGGAGCGAAACCTGGTGGCAGGTGTTGTAGGTAGGCTGAAATTTTTGTCAAGGTCATAAAGCTCCTACCTACTTAGTATATTGCAGTGAACGAAGATCAGTTCCAGGCTTCCCTTTGAACTGAGATCATGTCGTTATTATATTAAGCGTTCGTGATCATTACTGGGTCACTGTGGAAGTCATCCTCCTCAAGCCTAAGATTTATGATCTATGTCAGTGATTGTTTTACGGCCTTTTTTTTATCCAAGGGAAATATTAATTGCTCGGTGTGTGGTAAGGCTGCATTCTCTGCCATTATATACTCTCTTTTAGGCTTTCTCATCTCATCGACCAGACAAGGTGGAACCAATAAGAGATGAGTAAAATAATCTCTCTCTCTCTCTCTCTCTCTCTCTCTCTCTCTCTCTCTCTCTCTCTCTCTCTCTCTCTCTCTCTCTCTCTCTCTCTCTCTCTCTGCTGTTACTATAAATCTATGTTGATATTTCTAAATGTTCTATTTTATTTGTTATTATTCCTCACACATGAATTTTTCCAGCTTATGTTCTTCGTCCTCTCTTCACCTCCCTTTTCTTCTCCTTTCCTCGTTTTCTCCTCCTCAAGTGCTCGGACGTCAGAGAGGTCTTTCATGACTTGTCCTTCTCCTCCACAGTGACATGACATGACATGACATGACATGACATGACATGGCATCTCCCCAAATGGATTCCTTACACTACGTCAGCTTCTTTACGACAACCTTTTCCAATTCCAGTCTTTTGCCTTTTTTCCGCCTCTCTCTCTCTCTCTTTGAACCCTTTTATTCTCTTTGGCTCTCTCTGTCCTCGTCTTCCCTATCTTCTTTTCAAGGGTAATTATGTAATTAACCCTTTGCTTTGAAGCAGTAGTACTTCTAGAGTCTTTTTTTCACGAGTAGGAATAATAACAGTGAGAAGAAGTAAAGATGTTTTCGGTATTATTAACTGCTATACTTGTGGATAATTATATAGTCTAATCCACTGTCAAATTAGTGGATCGCTTGCATTCAGTGAATTCTCTTATCTGGGGTGCCTTAGCCCTCGTTGGACGGGTCGATATCGTTCTTGGCTAGCACTTTTCTGGGCCTGCGTTCGATTCTCCGGCCGGCCAGTGAAGAATTAGAGAAATTTATTTCTGGTGATAGAAATTCATTTCTCGGTATAATGTGGTCCGAATTCCACAATAAGCTGTAGGTCCCGTTGCTAGGTAATCAGCTGGTTCTTAGCCATGTAAAATAAGTCTAATCCTTCGGGCCAGCCCTAGGAGAGCTGTTAATCAGCTCAGTGGTCTGGTTAAACTAAGGTATACTTATCAAAAGCCACCCAACTGTGTAGTGGAAGACACCAAATATCGTGTAAGCCTCTTTAGTTTCGCAACAGCCCAGTTTCTATTTTAAGTCTCAGAAATGTGCGGGAGACTTTGAAACTCTTATTTCATTTTATTTCAGTATTGATATTTTATATATTGCAACAATGCAAGTGCTGTTGTTTAGGTTTTGATGTGAAACATTTATTTTACACCAGAGCATGAATGTGCGCACGTGTATATTAGCACTGCATGGGGATAGCCTAACTCAGTCTTTATCATTACTTTTGTCACTTTCATTACTTCATTGATTTAAGGCTCATTGGCAAGCCTCTCTCCCCTAAAAAACAAGGACTAAATAGTATACAGATAACGAGGGCAAAAAAGGTAATGTGTAATCGACCATCTTTAAAAATACACTGAAAATTTTAAAGAGTTGTTTTTGTTTTTACTGTTAAAACATCAGGAGCGGAAAAGTCTGTAATGAAATGGGATATTATTTTTTATTCTGTCAAATTTGAAAAAGTAAACCACTATACGAAAAATAACTTGAAAGATAAGAAATTATGGAAAAACAGCTGTTTTTCAAGTTTTGCAGGAAGAGGTTATATAGCTTGTTTTTCTCTTATTTTTGTTCCCCAAAAAGTTTGTGATATAAAATGTGTACTTATCTCTATTCAATAAAAAGATAAGGGTTTGAACACAAACGGTAATGTAAAATGTAGAAAAATATCGACAGATCTCAATTCCTTTGTTTCATTTATATTTGAATTGTAAAACTTCATTTCAATCTTTAGTAAGCCTATCAAATATATTGTTCATTTATATATTGATGCTAGTGCCAACATACACAGAGATTTCTACACACTCTCTCTCTCTCTCTCTCTCTCTCTCTCTCTCTCTCTCTCTCTCTCTCTTTCTGTATCATGCGTGTGCACTCACTCACACGTAAAACGTTATTTGACAGCTATGCATCATTCTTTGCTTTTATTTTTTTTTGTATGGTCATTGTATCTCAGAGTATTTCTTGTTTTTCTGTTCTATCTAAGGACTGAAGTACAAAGGAGTTGCTCTCATTTGTAATGACTGATACCATTGGAATGGCATTTCAGTTTCAGAGTCAGGTACGCTGTCAACAAACCTATGGATGACATTGCTAACTCAAGTACGATTGCATTGTTTTTGCCATTATCTTCCTTTAGCTGACGCAGTTTGGGTCTCTCTGGGTAGGTCCTAGGATAACGTGCTACGTTTTTTTTTTGTCAACATGTCCCATGCATCTAAGAAACGTCATTGGTAGGATAATATCAGAGTGCAAAACAGTGTTAGCTTAGTTTACATAGGGTAGACACAATGTTGGAGTGGGTTTCACTGTTAGGCTCTTTCAATTCAGGTGTTAGTGGATAACCATTGCTAAGGCAGAATTCATTGAATAGCCATTTACTCCCCAATATTTAGTTGGTTTTGATAATCTTATTTGGTTTTACCTCATGGTTTGGTGTTCCTATGTTATCCCATTACCACTGCTGCACCAGATGTCACCAGCTATGAATTCAGAGTCGTGTCTTTAGGTAAACCAGTCACTTGAAGGGTCAGATGTCAATGTATGTGGAGTAATCTCTGAAGATGCTGTGCAATCAAGGGAAGATGCAGTGCATTACTAACCTCAAATAATTCACCTTCTACATTTTAATTAATTTATATTATCTATTTAATTATAAATTTATTCATATATCTTTTTTCTTTTCTAATAACTGATCTCTTCTTTGTGTATTTCGTATTATCTTCTGTAACTTCATGCAAATGAATACCATATTCTCTGGAATCTTGAATTTCAAGTCACTGGCACCTGTAGGCTTGTTCCATATAAAAGGGGGCTTATCTTTTGAACAAGGATAATATACTTTGCTAGTCCAGAAACTCAAGATTGACATGGCAAGGCCAGATCTCGCTGCATAGATAATTCTGAGCCAAATATCACTGAAGTGCATTTTTACGTGCAAAAATTACGTTACATCCATTACAAGGTCTACGCTTTAGTCACTAATCTACAATTTATGTCGAATCTTGACAGATGCCCTGGATAAGGGTATTTTGGGGAGTTCTCTCTAGAGGTTGTGTTTCTGGGATAAATGCTTCATGTGGGAACTCCGTATGGGGTAGTGCCGTCAGTGCACCTCACGGGGTGCACTGTAGGCATTACTAAAGGCTCTTTGCAGCGTCCCGTCGACCCCTAGCTGCAACCATTCATATTTCTTTCATCACGCTATCCACCCTTCCCTAACAATTATTCCATAGTGCAACTGCGATATATATTCCTCCTGTTACACCTTTCAAACCTTTTGCTCAATTTTCTAGCGCTGAATGACCTGATAAAGTCCAGCGCTGGGCCTAGGCCTAAACTCATATTCCATTCCATTTATATGTGAACATTTCTTCACCAGATGCCACTAAATCAGAAGTTCTACATGAAGCAATTGAATAAAGACGCTTCATCATGGATTATCAGAGGCTTTACAAAGGATATGTTGCCTGATTCTTCAGAAAAATGCTCTATAAATAGCAGGAACTTGTGATTTCTTTTCGTATGTGCACAAGTTCCACAAGACGAAAGACAATACAGATCTTTGTGACTGAGAAAAAGACTAAACCACTATGTTTATTATCCTTTCCATTATGGCTGATTTTAGTTTCAAGCTCTCTTTAAAAGAAAAACTTACTGAGATGGATTTGTCTGTCCGTTCGCACTTTTCTGTCGGCCTCAGATCTTAAAAACTACTGAGGCTAGAGGGCTGCAAATTAGTGTTGGTCATCCATCCTCCAATCATCAAACATACCAAATTGCAGCCCTCTAGCCTCAGTATTTTTTATTTTATTTAAGGTTAAAGGTAGCCATAATCGCATGGCATCGCTATAGACAGGCCAACAATGGTCCGTGGCAGAAAGTTTCATGGGTTGCGGCTCATACAGCATTAAACCCAGACCACCAAAAGATAGATCTATTTTCGGTGGCCTGGTTATACGCTGTACAGAAAACTCGATTGCGCCGTTTCTTCGGCGCATTTCTTACTAGTAAGGATACAAGTATGAAAGATGAATAGTACAGAAGCACAGTCATAGGCAAAGGAGACGTCATCACCAACTGTCGAATCCCTGAGGCGTCAAGGATCTTGGGTGCAATAGAACCTATGTGAGTGCTTGTTAACTCCAGTGTTCCAAATAGGTCACATTACAGCCACCTGGCGGACTGACTCTGAGATTTATAATACCATGAAATATGTTGTGAAAAGTCACATATGTGACGTTAGTTTTTCTGTATTAAAGAGATAAATAAATTTTAAAATGAGTTTTTCAAAAGATCTTAGAAATGTATTTGCTGTTGTGAGTGTTGATTTTTTGTTTCTTTTTAGTCCTAATTATTTTGTGAGTATTGTGAACAATACTTAAACAAGAGGATACTCCTTAAATAAACAAAATATATTTAAATGAATTTGCAGGAGATACACGGATAAAAACATTCCTGACGGTTCTCAAAACATTGGATCTCCTCAAGCGATTACTTGGAACTCATTATGGATTAGTTGTCCTGCTTAGTGTTTTAGGTAATAAATATCTGTGAAATCAGCACTATAACCATGCTCAATATCAAATTGTCTTCATTGTGATGAAAGCCCATAGCTCTCTTGTAAGAGAGATTGAAATTAGCTTTAAAAATCAGCTTGGAAAGTAGAGAGAGAGAGAAGATTACTAAGACGGTAACCGTATCCTTGAAAAAAAAAAAGAAGGATAGTATCACTCTGCGTTCAGGCAAAGGAACAACCACGCATTACTTTAAACCAAAACTGCTTTCCCTCCTGTACTGAGAACCACTCTGCCACAAGAGAGGGTCGCTCACAGAAAGCGATAAGATCCAGATAAAAATTCACTGGAGAGCTTATGGTTCAAATGGAAATCTTTCTGCTTGCGTTTGCTGTTTGGGAGTCACGGTCCTTTATCTCTGCCTTCACCCGAGGAATCCCCAGAAAGGGTTGCACGGGAAAGACGCAAAAAGGGCCTTTCCCCGTCTGAGAAGGCATCGTGCCACCCCATATGAAATGGGATAAAAGCACGTTAAACGAAGAATGCAATCAGCCTTATGCATACGAGGCGCTCTCTTTGGAGTTAGGTGTGAATGACAGGTTCAGAGTAACTCCAACCCTTTAGTATTTCTTATTAATTTTAGCCTTGTTTGTTAATCCATTTTGTTTTACTTAGGTCCATATAAGATCCAGTCTAGATAAGAAGGCAGGGTGAGAAACAAGGGCACGTCCTTCTCCCCACCCTCAGGAGAACAGTAAAGTGATAATATCAACTGGGGCTCTGAGGGCGCTAGAAGAGTTGGGAATACCTAGGTCTGCTTGAATGAGAACTATGAGACAAGCAAGACATGAGTGGCGGAACGTTACAGAGGTTCTTTTCTTCGCACGGTATTGGAGGCGATGATGATGATGATATCGGTATGATAATCACCATAACCATCATCAATATTATTATTCATTATGATGCAGCTGTCACTGCTGTTTTTGTTGATTATATCTTAATCATAATCATCGAAATAATGAAATTAGCCCCCATAAACTGAAGGCTCTGTGATACAATTGACATCAACAGTGGCGCGTCGGGTAGCGCCCAGACATCAGCCTTCCTGATCTCCGAGATGTTCGGGTGATGACATCTGCTTTGAGAGTCAGTAGCTGCTGTCATGATGCTTGACTAGCCCAGGTATTGCACACGTCGCAGCCAAGGAATGAGCGGACAATTCCTAGTATTTAGTCCCGGAAGTGCTTGTTGCGTCGGCTTTATTAAATGACTTCGCATGCAAAGTTGCTCTTTGTCCTTATGACGTAATCGATTTGACCTTTGCCGTCATTATCCTTGAGCTTTCTACGGAAGCGGATGTTTGTGATGATCTCGCATTGTGGACAAATATTCATGTTTCGCCTTGATGCTATTTGGTGCACGAGTATAGGTTGTATTTATTTATGAGATAGTTTGACGATTCTGTTTGAAACACTGTGACCTTTAATGGTTTAAAGTTGGAAGAATTTTCAAGAAGCAACGTTATTACTTTGCTTTTAGTATATCTTTCTTTGATTTGAAATCAGGTTTGCATCATTGCCTGCATTATACAGTAATCCTACAGTGATATCAGTCATAAGAACTTGATAAGATGAAGCACAGTCAGATTTCGATAAGATGAAGCACAGTCAGATTTCGTTTGCTTGAATTAAAAGAGTATTTAGATATTATATAACTTAGAAACTTCATTGAAGCTACTGTAGGTCAAGGCTGTCTCAAAGATTTGTATTATTTATCTGTTGCTACTTAGAATACGTGAAATTTATATCATCTTGTTTGTATTTATTTGCATCTTTGTATTAGTGGATTGCTTTGCATCCTTTCTGCCCACGCACTGCCCAACTGTATCCAGTGAGCGAAAACATCAACTGAATAATTATCTGCTTCGACATTGTTCTAGTGCTAAAGGTATGGCATGATGCAGAAGACCCAAACATCGTACTCTTGATTCCCTTTATGGTTTTTGCAAATAGCATTACGTATGGATCTGCTGCCCCCATGCACTCCATTTAATGACTTTCACTCTACATAGAGGGATACTCTTATATTATTTTTCCTGTATCCCACTGCAGTGGAAGCGTAATCGCTGTTGACCTCAGGACGAGGTTCATCTGCAATTAAATGGGCGTTTCTTCTTATCAAGGGGTCCACAACCCTATTTGGAACCCCTCTTCCTTGAGGGTGGCACTTTTGTCATTGCGTTTTATAACCTTTATTTGTCTGGTCTTCTGGTTTGTGGTGCTGCATTTTGAGAGCACATGTACTTCCTGCTTTCCATAGTATTGTTGAATTGTTCTTTATCTTCATGTGTATTTTTCACTCTTGGACCAATGTGTCTTCTCCAGTCTCTACCTCCACTCCTCTAGTATTGGTATTTCTCTGCTGCACTACAGATTGTTTATCCACAATGATATCATATGATATTTACTTTATGTCTCAATAACTCTCTCTCTCTCTCTCTCTCTCTCTCTCTCTCTCTCTCTCTCTCTCTCTCAATATGAGACCACCTGATTGTGTGAGGGGCTCTTACGCAGGAATTTGTTTCTGGGTTCGAGTCCAAGAGTCTCATATGCCATCGTATATTGTTTTGGATTAGATATGTGGAAATTTCCACTTTTGATCAAATTTGGTGGACCTGATAAATAGGAAAAGATATCATAGCTTGGAATGGGTTTATATCTGAAGCTAAATAGTGAGAACTGTGGTAGGACCATCAACTACCTGATAGTGTTTGGACCTGAGAGATATCAGGCGGAACTATTCTTTAGGGCTGGACCACGGATTCAGGGGTCTGGTTCTAGGGATAGACTCTTGGCATTCTATCCGGTTTGCCCATAACATGATTAGGGTGGGGATGATTGTATTCTTGTAATACTCTCAGTCCTAGCAAGCAGGTTTGGCTTACACTTGGGCCATTCTAATCATGTTCATGTTATGCCATCCCCTATGGGGTAGGGTAGGGACGCGGACATTTGGGAGTCAGTTCTCACTTGTGCCATTGGTGAAGAATAAACCCCATGAGGCTGATGATATCTTTTTAGGTTTTCAGGTTTATTTTTCTTTTTATTTTTTCTTTTTTTTCTTCAATCTTTATGATAATTAATGCCAAAGATTTGGGTACCCCTGGACCCTCTGATGGCATTGTTCACACAGATGACGACCGCTGCTCCAGCACAGAGCAAATCTAGCATGGAAATGGACAATTTTCAGGATAATCCAAATAATCCAAATCAGACTGGTATTAAAACCTTAATAATTCTATAGAACCCAAAGAGTGTAAAATACTGACATGACCCAACCTTTGACTCACTCTGACTCCCTCTTGGGGAGCGGAAGTTGGTCAAGGTTTCTAACCATGGAATCTGACCAAAAATATTTCAGCCCTAAACTAGAAAAATTAGCTATTAAATAGACATCCAACAACAGACATGTCGTTTAGACAAATAAAGGAAAAAACTTGGCTAATAGAAGCCACAACAAAAAAAACACGATACTATGAACAGCATTCAGGGTACCATTGTACTTCCTGAAAACAATAACGAACCAGTCGATAAGAAAATGCTATTGACTCTCTCGCAGATACTCCAAATGTCCAAGATTGTGAGGTATATGTCTCTATCAAGTAAAACAACAATAGACAAAAGGTTAAAAATAGCAAAAATAAAATGGAGGGCGAAGATCTACCAAAAATAAAAATATTAGGCCGTAATAGAGAGTTAAGACCCTATGTCCCAAAGCTACTGCAGTGTCAAAATTACAGTAAGTATGGCACACACAAAAATTGTAGAAATGAACTCGGAAGTGCCATTGTGGGATCTACTGAACGTACCACACAGTGGAGTGCAGTGAACCCAAGTGTGGAACTGTGGGCAAATCACCATGCAAGATCCAAAGAATGCATGTATTATATATACAATACTGAATTGAAATACTACAAGGACGAACAGGGATGTCTATAAAAGAGGCTAAGTTGGAATTAAAAGTGAGAGGAACAAAAAGATCCATCTAAGAAACATTCATATTCCTCAATAACAAGAGTAAAAATGAAGCAAAAACGGGAAACAGATAGAAGTAACAGAGCACAAAAGTAAGTCTCAAGAAAAAATTAATAATTTAGAAATAAAAAATAAACTGGTAAAGAATAAAGAAACAGGTACAAATGAGATGGGTAATATTTTATCCAATTCATTTGAAATATTAATGCAGATAGAAACACAGGAGGATGCTCCTACTAAAGTAACAGAAGAGGGTAGAGATAGACTGAAATTAAAGGAGAAAAAATGCCTTGGAGAGAACACCACCCAAAACGAAGAAAACCAACTATTAATAAAGAAACATCAGTTAAACCAAAGATGAAGGAGATGAAAAAGGAACAAAAACAAGCTAAGAATATACCTTTATCTCCTAAAATAATAATAGAACCTATGAAGGCAAAATGTCGAGAAATGAAGAAGTGAAAGAGAATCATACCATAGATGATAATAATGATTATAATAAAGGAGAAGAGATTTACTCCTTCTCCAGTAATTGGTACAAGAGCAAATGAAAAGAGAAATACGCATGATAATACTTGTGGCTGTAATGATTGTTTCATTGAATGCAATAACAAATAAAAGTAGCATAACAAAAGATGGTTTAACAAACATTATAAGAAATTTTATGAAATATAGAAAAAGAAAACACATATTTGAGTAACCATGAAAGGGTGCATGTGCATTGAGCACTTAGTTCATTATTATAAGGAAAACAGATGAATGTCAGAGTAAATTATTAGAAAATTTCCAAATTGATAATACACAAAGAGAGTAAAACCCGACCGCTATAAAAAATATTTTCAACAGTTATATTATACAATGGAACGAAAATGGTCTGCAGACCAGATTACACCTAGGAGAAATACAAATGGTTATTAAAAAGAATATGAACTAATGATATTATGTTTGCAAATATGTCAACAAAACAATATTAACGATAGGTAAATATACCTTAGCATCTGCATCAAGAGAGGAAGAAGGAAATTTAGATACTGCTATACATGTACATAACAAAGTATGTTATGACAAAGTACATGTAAACTTTACTGATCTGCAAACGTCGAGTATTAGAATACGAATAAAAAACGATAATTATGTAATTCATAATTTGTACAATCAACCAAATAAAAATTATGACATTGACAAAATCAAAGAATTACTTAATAATACTAAGGAACCAACGTTAATAGTAGGTGATTTTAATGCCCACAACCCAATGTGGGACTGTAATTGTACAGAATCAAATAGAGCAGGAAATAAAATAGAGGAATTCATTGATTCATATGACATGTGCTGTATAAATGATGACGAAATCAGCACATATTTTTCTAAAACACATGGAACATATTCCTCAATTGACCTAACTCTATGTACAACAAACATAGTAGACAGATTGGACTGGAATACGGTAGATGACTTGCATACAAGTGATCATTTCCCCATATTAATTTCTTTATTTGCGATGAAATTCGGCATAAAAATGAAAAGCAAGAGACCAGTAAATATATATTACAGTTATAATAGAGCCAGTCATGAAATTGTGTACCACTGTTCACTTCGCTAAGCAATATGGTCACTCACCTACCCAGTTTGGATCGTCACTTCACCTTCACAAAAACATTTAGATTTTACTCTTTGAAACTTTCAGAGGCTTCAACAGAGTGTGTGAGAGAGAGAGAGAGAGAGAGAGAGAGAGAGAGAGAGAGAGAGAGAGAGAGAGAGAGAGAGAGAGAGAGAGAGTGTGTGTTACGGGCCCGAACCATACTCATCATTAACCACCTCATATTTCTGGTAAAAAAAATAAAAAAAAATCTGGAAAATCCATTTGAATAGTAGGTAATTCTATATAGTGGCTCCGCGCCTGTTTTTACCTTGGGAACTTGCTTTTCCTGCGCTTTTAGATCTCCTGGTAGCGAAGGTGGGCTTGCTTGTTGGCGGTCAAGTGTCACTTGCCCCCTACGTCAACTCAAAAGTAAGGGGGAAGTGTGGGAACACGGGGTTGCGGGTCGGGAACAAGAATGTTGCGAAGTGGAAATGTTTACGTTACGGGTGTGCAAGTACAAGAGGGAGCCATGCGCAGAAACGAGGGAGCGGCTGAAAGTGAGGGGAGCAACGGGGAGGGAGAAATTGCCTCACGTACCCCAACAGCGGGGGTAACTGAGAAAACCACAAGGGAGGGGGTGGGGGTTGGGAAGGAACACTGCCAAGCAACGGAACAGGGGGCAAAAAACATGACCGTGAACAAACAAAACCCATCACCGGTATCAGGACACCTAAAAGTGCAGAAAAAACAAGTTCCCATTAAGGCAAAAACAGGGGCAGGAGGGTACTCAACACCAGCTGAAAGCAGCAACCTGGAAAAAAATTATGGTTTGCACAGGAAAATACCTTGAGGGGAAAAGAATTAGGGGGACCTAACTTAGGTACCGGGAGGGTAGAGGTCAGCGGCTGTCCTTTAGTAGGAATGCGTGGAACCTGGTGTTGGAGGCGGAGAAGTGAATTTTAAAGTAAGCTACAGCCAGGTAGCCTACAAAATTGTATTTCCTCCTGCCGTACCTGGGGGTGTTGGCTTTGAGTTCCCGCCACCTACACTCAATGGTGTTGGTGTGGGCACCGGTTTCCGGGTCGACGAAGTTGAGGGAGTGGTTGACTGTCAGGTGGGTATAGCCTTCGGCGCCGAGGGTGTCGTAGGCCTTCCAACAGTCAGAGATGACAGTAGTGCCAGGGAGAATAAAGTCTTTGATGATGGCCACTAAAGTGGCGGCACTCCTGTCCTCAACGGGGACGGTGAAGAAGTCGCGCGTTTCCCGGCAAATAGCGCCAAAGACCCGCTGGCCCTCAACCACCCGGCCAACGTTGTACTTCCGTTTCCCGAACTTTGCCTCATCTATCTCGACAGTAGTGCTGGGCCCACCAATCCTCCTGTTTTGCTTCACACACCAGTTGACAATTACCTCATGTGCAAAACTAGGCCAGTCATTAATTGAGGCGTCGCTCATGTTAAGTTCTGACCTAGCAGCGGCGCAAGAAAACCAGTCAGACACGTATATGAAGCAAAAAAAAAGGACAGTCTCAACGTCGAGGCGGGAACCAGAAAAACAAGTATTCCTGAACAGTGACTGGTAATAGTTGCACCTCTTCCGGCCCTTCTTCTTCGCTGCTCCGTAGTTCCTGTCGCACCTGAAAGCCCGCTTGTGGATGTTGAGGCGGCAATCCTTGCCGCAGTGGGGGCAAAAGCACTGGGTTTTGAGGAGGCCGTGGTCCTGGCACAGCTTAATCAACCGCTCGTAGTTCCCCAAGCAGTATGCGGAAAAATTACGGTAACTGACATAGCAGCTACCGCAAGTTAGTGGTAAGCTGTGCCGGGTTAACGGCTCAGGCATGCCATTGTACTTCAGTTAAACACGCAAATTGTGTATTTTATGTTGGGTAGGCATGGGTAGCAGGTGGGGGGTTTGGTGGGTTACAGGGGGGTGAATTGTAGGAGGTTTTAGCGCAATAGTTGTTGGGGAGAGGGAATGGGTGAGGAACTTGGGGGTGGAGAGAGAAACTTAGGCGGCAACATAAGGGGCGTTGGAATTTCCCTGCGCCACGTTCAGTACTGGCTCGGGGTGGATATATGCGTTGCAACAAGTGGCAGTGGGTGCATCAGGGGGCGGGGGAACTTATGAAAAAATAGTTTGGAGAAACTGCTTTTTTTGGGGGCACAAATACACTTTTGCCGGGTTCAGTACTGGGTTGGGAGGGTATATGCATATGTGGCTTTTGGGGGGAAGTAAAGAAACGGAGTTGGGGTGCGAAAAATGAGTTTGGGGAAATTGGTTTTTTGGGGCACAAATAGACTTTTTTTGCCGAGTTTAGGGAACTTATGAAAAATAGTTTGGAGAAACTGTTTTTTTGGGGGCACAAATACACTTTCGCCGGGTTCAGTACTGGGTGTGGGGGTATATGCATATGTGGCTTTTGGGGGGAAGTAAAGAAACGGAGTTGGGGTGCGAAAAATGAGTTTGGGGAAATTGGTTTTTTTGGGGGCACAAATAGACTTTTGCCGAGTTTAGGGAACTTATGAAAAATTAGTTTGGAGAAACTGTTTTTTTGGGGGCACAAAATACATTTAAGCAGTAAAGTTTTTGGGGTTTTCCTCAGCAAGGGGCTAACACCGCAACGTGATTGGTTAGTTAGGGGTTTTGGGGGAGTTAGCTCCCCAATCTCGGAATTTCCTCAGTGAGAGGCGGAAACATGAACAGATGGCTCCCCTATAAGTGTCTGGGACGGCAGCAGTAATGTTGGGGTTTGTCTTTGTGTCGGCTCACTTAATGTTCTTGTTTGTTCTCCGTTTATTTCGTAGTTTCTCATGTCTGGGGTGCCAAAAACTGTAGATTTTGACTGGTTTCTCATCCCCCGCCGTGTACCCCACCCAGTAACCCCGCTTTCCCTAGGGGTCCCCTGAATTGTAGGGCAGAAACAAGCGGGTGAGCCGTTACATAGCCATCTAACACCCTCCTAGGAGTATACCCCACCCAGAACCCCGCATTCCCATCGGGTCCCCTAACTTGTTGGATGAACTTCAGGGGTTAATTACAGGTTAATTAGGCTGGAGCGCCAAAAATGAACGGTAAATTCGTAATTAGCAACCAAAAAACTATAGAAAGAGTCAAGTTATATCGTCGTCAGTTGCGCGGAGCTACTATATAGTTCTACCATCATCTTTGCTAGCAAATTTCCCAACATCTTCACTGTCGATTACTATGACGTCACTATCGACGTCACGGAATGACGCGATCATTGCCGCAGACGTTATGCCGCACGCCTCTTCTGCTTCTCCATATTTATCTCGCTCGGTGATGCCTTTAGACTCGGATACCGGGACAAGGTGTCAGCGGCAGTATTTTTTTCTTTTTTTGACCTGCCACGTATTTCACTGAGAATTTATCCTGAGGGTTTTTTTTTTTTCAAACAGAACAGTCTGGGATTCTCAATGTGCCTCAACTCCCGATCGCCAAACAACTTAACCAACGGGCGATGGTCTCTTACTAGAAGTAGGTAAGGGCAGCCCAGCAAAAAGAGACGAGCTTTTTTCAGACACCAGACCACAGCCGCCGCCTCCCCCTCGATAGGGGCGTAGTTCAATTCTCTTTTGAAAGGTGCCTGCTGCCACACCTTCCAACCAACCCCCCTGACAACAGAAAGGTGCACCATGACATATGCAAGAACAGTATTGCTGTAATACAACAAAGCCCATCCCTTCTTTACTCCAGTCAGTCATAACAATGGCTGGTCTTGTCTTATCATAACAGTGCAGACCCTCAGATATTAATCTACACAAATCATTTTTAGCATATTCAAATTTGGACATCAAAATTTCATCCCAGTACACCTTTTTACTGGTCCCCTTTTTCAGTAATTCCCGAAATGATGCCATAACAGGTGCCGTTGCAGTGAAGGGGACAAACTGATTGACCAGCCCAAAGGGACCGAATATCGGATATGGTTGGCTGGTCAGGCACTGGGAACTTCTTTATAGCAGCCAGTTTATCCTCCGAAGGCAGATATTTATCCCACCCAACACTGTAGCCCACAAAACTGGACATTTATGACAAAACTGGAATTCATGTGGGTTAATTCTATGCTAGAATCGTGCACCAATATATCATCAATACGTTTAAACTTCCTCGGGATATCCACAATTACATCATCAAATCTTTTGGTGTATGCGTCCGGGGCAGAGCAGTGCCCCTTGGGTGTGCGACAATACTGATACCTCCCCCAAGGGGTTATGAAAGTCGTAAGCTTTCGACTTTCATCGTCCAAGACTGCCTGATGGAATCCGCCGTGTGCATCAACCGTAGTCTTAAAAGTAATCACCGGGACACTTGACACCATACCAAACGGGGAGTCAAGCAAGAGACCATCAGTTGGTTCCCATTCCCCCTCCCCTCGTTTTATTCTCTTCCCTCTTCATTCGTTCCTTTTGTTCATCCCTCCATCAGACCCCCTTTTCTTTCCTTTTTTTCTAAATATATTTAAACTTTATCCATTTCTCTGTTATATCTCTATGTAACTGTACAACTCTTAACATTCTTCTTAGACACAACAAGACCGTGTTGTCCGCTGCTGATACAAACGATAATAAAAAAGAAAATTCTAAGCATGAAGACTGTCTTTGTCTTCCCTTAACATGGAAAGTCTGTAAATGACGGATGAGGATCAAGCCCTGAAAAGGACGCATGAGCCAGAAGCCTCCCTAAATTGCGAGGCCTGTTTGGCCTCTCCCTTATTCTAAAAAGGCGATTTAACGCAGATGCTGCTCAGGTAGAACAGCTGATAGGCAAATGACTGCGCATACGTGTTGGTCACTCACACAGGCCTTTAGAGGGGGAATATAACAGCAAACTACGAGTATGTTTGTCATATTTCTGAGAGCTTTTCATCGTGAGAAAGATTACACACATTCCCTTAGTATACTCGTAGTCTAAATTTGTACTGCCAACAGCCTTGTAATATCTTGCTATGTAATTCTTAATTTTCCTAAAAACATTTGTTATTTTTCTAATTTTTCAATAATTTTCTTAATAATAAAACCTCTTTATATTTCTCAATTGTATTCATCATTGTCTAAGACTGCATGCCCTTCCACCCTTCTCATGTACAGTCAATATTTCAGTAATCAAAAGAAAGCCTATAACAGGCGAAGGCTCAAGAGAAAGACAGTCATCGATGCCCTATTTACTATAAATAAATACTGAAGAATCTGGGGTGACCTCAGTGCCCCAGTGCACTCCCACCTCATCATGTGCCTTTAAAGAAGGCTCATCCACACTCCCCATCTACTGAAACCTTTCCGCTTCAATACTCCTATTCCATATCGCCTACAGCTCTTTCTATCTCCATAGTCTCAGTCCTGCTCGAGTCTTAGAATCATAAACGTATTTAACAAACACACACACATACATACATACATACATACATACATACATACATACATACATACATACATACATACATACATATATATATATATATATATATATATATATATATATATATATATATATATATATATATATATATATATATATATATATATACACACACACACATATATAACACATAATGTCTCGATATTTCTTCTTGTCAAATTGAAAACTTGCAGATCACGAAGCCGCGCTTATTCGAACCAGACCAGCCTTTCTCACTGCTTACCCCTAGTTTAGTAAGCAGAATGAAGGTATTACCTCAGTCAGATAATAGAAACACTATATACTATCTCCAGAAGGGTTAGAACTTGCGCACTCGACTCATGCTTATTCTACCGAGATGGCCTACGCCATATGGGCATCAGTTGTAATATATAAACATGAGAGATATACAATCAGATATGAGAAGCGCCCAGTTAATTTCTGCAGTTACAAATTTAATAGAAAGTTAACTCCATAACTGCAATAAACAGCAATGTCAATATCAGGTTTGCGTGTCACAAATTTCTCTACGGATAAAAGAAAATCCCCGTTAAAAAAAACGTTGCGAGCGGAAATGAAACCGAGCGGCACAACCTCCTTCTTCATGAAACACCACAAAGTCTGCAGACGCGAGAACGGAGAAAGGATATTGTTACAAAGGCTATTATGAAGGCTATTACAAAGGATATTATGAAGGACAAAAAAAAAAAAGATTCTACGTGTACCAGAAAGATTTGTTGCAGAATACAAAAAAATTAGATTACTTTAAAAAATGCTTCTAAATAATCAGACGCGTCATACTACCTCAACGAAACCAAACTGTACGTTTATATTAAACACTAAAGAGTGACCTGATCTTTTAACCTAGGCGCAATGAAATTCTACCAAAGATGATCATTACATGGAAGACTTTGTATGGGAATAGATACTATAAATCACCCACACATATGTAAGTAAAAAAAAAGCCAACCTGATTCAGGATAGTTTAAAAATATCTAGAGTTAATAGTATATATATATATATATATATATATATATATATATATATATATATATATATATATATATATATATATATATATATATATATATATATATATATATACTTTTTGCTTAACGTTGTTGTTGGCAGTATGCAAAGGTTATTATCATACAAGAGGATCAGGAGACATCTCTCCCTCTTATAAAGGTAAGTATACCTTAGTTTTACCAGACTACTGAGCTGATTAACAGCTCTCCTAGAAAAAGTTTAAGTATATCTTAGTTTTACCAGACCACTGAGCTGATTAACAGCTCTCCTAGGGCTTGAAGGATTAGACTTATTTTACGTGGCTAATAACCAATTGGTTACTTAGCAACGGGACCTACAGCTTATTGTGGAATCCGAACCACATTATAGCGAGAAATGAATTTCTATCACCAGAAACAAATTCCTCTAACTCTTCATCAGCCAATGGGGAATTGAACTGGCCTATCGAGTGACAGTCCGCAGCTCTACAGACTCACCAAACGAAGAGTCCTCCCTCTTACAAGGACTACTGACATTTATCTTCCGGATAATTACAGCACATGTAATTTGAACTATATCAAAGCTTGAGACATTAATTCTTTTAAGAATGCTGCTGTTTTTTTTTTTAAAGAATGCCCGCTATACATGTTGGGAAATAGCCTTGAGCGCAAAACACAATACTGCACCGAAATATCCAACAGCCGCTACAGCGTATAATCAATCACCAAAAAGAGATCTATCTTTCGGTGGTCTCGGTACAATGCTGTATGAGCCGCGGCCCATGAAACTTTAACCACTGCCCAGTAGTGGCCTATCCTATATAGTTGCCAGAAGCACGATTACGGCTAACTTTAACCTTAAATAAAATAAAACTAGTGAGGCTAAAGGGCTGCAATTTGGTATATTTGGTGATTAGAAAGTGGCTGATCAACAAACCAATTTGCAGCCCTCTAGTCTTTGTAGTTTTTAAGATCTGAGGGTGGACAGAAAAAAGTGCGGACATACAGACAAAGCCGGCACAAGAGTTTTCTTTTACAGAAAACTAAATACAAGAACGATTTCGTACCTCAAAGAGCAATTTCCCGAAGTTGAGTTTTGCAGCTGCTGCTGCTTAAGACTTAATTTACTATTTTCTGACTGGCAAATGTTTGGTTACAAAGACCACAATAATAGAATTTAAAATTGAAAAGCTTTTACGGGCCACCTTCGGGTCAACACTGACAGTTTTCAAAATATACTTTTTTCCTCTCTCCCTCCTTCGTCCTACACACATACACACACCCCGCAAGGGGGCAGTGCCGTCAGTGCACCTCATGCGGTTCACTGTGGGCATTACTTAAGGTTCTTTCATATTCTCTTTCTTCCATCTTACTCTCCACCCTCTGCTAACAATTGATTCACAGTACAACTGCTTTGAGGTTTTCCTCCTCTTACACCTTTCAGACCTTCTTACTGTCAATTTCCGTTTCAGCGCTGAATGACCTCATAGGTCCCGGTTCTTGGCCTTTGGCCTAAATTCTATATTCAATTTGCACAGGACATGATCAGCAGAAGCGGTATAATTGAATTAAGTAATATATTAACGACAGTGTGCACACACCACACACACACACACACACACACACACACACACACACACACACACATATATATATCACACATTACCACAGGTGAAAAATAAGAAACGGGGTGTAGGTCCTGACCGGTTTCGACTTTATTTCCAAGCCATTGACGAAGGACTGATACAGAGTGTGAGAAGTCACAAATATATATACTACAAGAACAGTACTGACGAACATACACAACAGTTAGAGGCTCCATATCCCCACTCAGGCCGGTGTCGAGGTAGGAGTGGCCTTTAAAACTCATTTGGCTAAAAATCACAATAGACTCTCAGGGGACATTGCTGATAAACAGACCATACCCCACCTCAGATCCACACCTGACAGGTGTCATGGAGGCGGAGTTTGGAAACTCATTAACCTTACTACCCTCGTACTGTGTTTACAAATATGATAATCCTATTTTCATATATCTCTACTGCCTACCTTAAAGTTTAAACAATTTACAAATTTCTTTTGATATTAAAGGATCAAGTTTATACATCCCTTGACTGATATTCATATTATGGTTGTAACTTTCTTTTATGAAGCTAGATTCAATGATGTTCCTTTCCAGTGCATTATTAGAATATACAATCCTTTTGCCCCTTCCCAGTTGATAGCATGATTGTTCTCACTAACATGTACAAATATACCACTGTTCCCTTGTGCATATCTCACACATTTCTTATGTTGTTCAATTCTTTTTCCAGTGCTTTCCCGGTTTGGCCAATATAAAAGTTGTCACAAGACTTACACGGAATTTTATATACACCCTTTAATATTGTCTGGGGAGTTCTTGATAAGTACATTTTTTCATTGTTGTATTGTTCTTAAATGCGACATTAACACCAAAATTCTTAAGAAGATGAGGGATATCTTTCATACTATTATTATAAGGCAGAACAAGCAAATTTTTTGTGTTGTAAGGTTCTTTCTGGTTTTGATACATAGTCTTTTTGCCGCTTCATATGCACTGTTTAATACACTATCAGGATATTTCAATTTTTTTGCCTGCATTCCTAATCTTATCTATTTCATCATCAATATATTCAGGGCTACATACCCGTAATGCTCTTAAAAACATAGATGAAAAAACACTGACTTTTTAACCTTATTGCTTTGTCCAGAATAGAAATGCACATAGGAAGAAATGTTAGTGGGTTTTCTATACACACTATATTTAAACCCACTACTATTTCTTCGTATGAGGACATCCAGAAACGGTAAGCACCCATCATTTTCCATTTCCATCGTGAATTTAATTGATGGTACTAATTGATTTAACTTAGCAAAAAGTTTTTTACATCTTGGTTCCTGGCCATACACAAATTATGTCGTCAACATACCTAAACCATGTTACATTACGTGGGATTATGTTGTTTAATATCTTCTTTTCAACAAATTCCATATATAAGTTACTTAACACTGGGGATAGAGGGTTTCCCATTGCCATACCAAAATTTTGTGAGTAAAATTTACCATTAAATTCAAATTTACAATCTTTTACACATAATTTAATCAGTTCAATTAAAGTACTTTTAGAAAATGGGATATCCAGCTGTGTGTTCTCTAACAATTCAGATAAAAACGCCATCAGATCATCTATTGGCACCTTTGTGAATAGTGATACAACATCAAAACTTACAAGCCTGGATTCACTATTAATCTCTACACTATTTAGTTTATTTATCAGGTCCACATTATTCTTGATATTTGCATTTGAGATGGTACCTACTAATGGGTTGAGAATATCTACTAAGTACTTCGCTAGCTTGTATGATGCGGAACCAACTGAACTGATAATTGGCCTGGCAGGAAAGTTTGCTTTGTGAGTTTTTATTGTACCATACATGTATGGTAGCGATGGAGAGGTCACACACAACTTCTTTATAAGGCTTTCGTTACCTTTTAACAGGTTTTTCACTTTCTTATTGAAACCACTATTCACATTGTCTATCGGGTTCTTATTTAATTCTTTATATGTGTTATCATCACCTAAAAGATTTTGCATTTTTTCTATATATTCACTTTTATTTAAAATTACAAGGGCGCCTGATTTATCTGCTTTTGTCATGTGTATATTTTATCTTTTTCAGTTCATTAATAGCAACCATAAATCTTTTGGGGACGTTTGTGGTGTCTGATTTTTTCATACTTCCATAAATCACTCCCTTAACCATGTTCACTTCTTCATTCGTTAAATCACTATATTTTTCCAAATTACACAGTCCTTTAGTTATTTCCACACTGTTCCTTCCGCCAGGAGATAAAGCAATATTAAAGGGTGTGTATATAAAATTCCGTGTAAGTCTTGTGACAACTTTTATATTGGCCAAACCGGGAAAGCACTGGAAAAAAGAATTGAACAACATAAGAAATGTGTGAGATATGCACAAGGGAACAGTGGTATATTTGTACATGTTAGTGAGAACAATCATGCTATCAACTGGGAAGGGGCAAAAAGGATTGTATATTCTAATAATGCACTGGAAAGGAACATCATTGAATCTAGCTTCATAAAAGAAAGTTACAACCATAATATGAATATCAGTCAAGGGATGTATAAACTTGATCCTTTAATATCAAAAGAAATTTGTAAATTGTTTAAACTTTTAAGGTAGGCAGTAGAGATATATGAAAATAGGATTATCATATTTGTAAACACAGTACGAGGGTAGTAAGGTTAATGAGTTTCCAAACTCCGCCTCCATGACACCTGTCAGTGTGGATCTGAGGTGGGTATGGTCTGTTTATCAGCAATGTCCCCTGAGAGTCTATTGTGATTTTTAGCCAAATGAGTTTTAAAGGCCACTCCTACCTCGACACCGGCCTGAGTGGGGATATGGAGCCTCTAACTTTGTTGTGTATGTTCGTCAGTACTGTTCTTGTAGTATATATATTTGTGACTTCTCACACTCTGTATCAGTCCTTCGTCAATGGCTTGAAATAAAGTCGAAACCGGTCAGGACCTACACCCCATTTTCTTATTTTTCACCTGTGGTAATGTGTGATAAATGAATCACGTACAAAAGTGATAATAATCATATATATATATATATATATATATATATATATATATATATATATATATATATATATATATATATATATATATATATATATATATATATATATATATATATATATATATATATATACATATATATATATATATATATATATATATATATATATATATATATATATATATATATATATATATATATATATAAGTGTTTTCATTTGTATTTCATACTACCAAGAATCGTTTCGTTAAATGCCATAAAATAAATTACAGAGGGCATGTATGACTCATAAACGATATTTAATTTTAATTCGGAGAACGCTTCAGCTCCTCTACTGTCTCATTGCAATAATGACATTATATGTTGCAGACCAACATCCCGTGTTCAGAGATATGAAATAAAAACGTTTTTAAAATAATGAAAAGAAAGACTTCTTTGACGTTCAAACTGGGTACAAATGCTTCGTGTTGATCGGACTCTCACATATTAAAATTCATATCTTGACTGTTTTTATCTACTTTTCTATGATATTTCTAGTGAATAGTTTCTTTTCTTTTTCTTCATTTAAGGAGTGGAAAGCACTAATAATGAATGATATTTTTGTGGAAGTATATCAGTATCAAACTCCCTGACTCCCCACTTCCAGGAGAACACCCTCAAATAATCTAATTCTTCTCGCATACTTTCTTATCCCTTTTGGAGGCTTTCTGAGAAAAAGAAGGTCATTTCCGTTAAGAGCTCGAGCAAAAATGATATGTTTTACGTGGACAAGAGACAGAGAGCGTGAGTGCATGTATGGGTGCTTGAGTATACACCCGTGCTGCAGAGTAAAAATGGCTTCTGGTGATTTTAATATTTTGAACGAGCACCGGAATTACGAGTGGCATTTACCTAGATCTTCTTATCAAGGCCGTTACCCTGTAACCAATGATAAATATATTTATTAGTATATGTAATGCAGTATGAAAATTATCAGCACTAAAACAATATATTATCTAAAACCATTTTACTATATCAATTGTTCTTTTGACTGGATCATTACTATGTATGTATGTACGTATACAAAAAATTGTTTTTTCTGAATAAAGAGAAGTTTATGAAATACAAAATTTCTTATAAACCCTAACTCCTTCGGAGTAAAGGACAGTTCCTATCAGTTTCGGTGTCAGAAAGACAGTCAGCTTATGAACTAATTCCAAATGTCATCTTTCGTCCATCTACTACACGGGAAAAATTAATATACAAACAGATGAAAAATTATCTTTACTTTTCTGCTAACGAGAGAAAGAAAGGTATAATAAAAGTAGACACTAGTTGAAAGATTTTCTCCTCTGAGAGAGAGAGAGAGAGAGAGAGAGAGAGAGAGAGAGAGAGAGAGAGAGAGAGAGAGAGACGCGTGGTAAATCTTTAAAGAGCAATTGACCTCAAAACTAAGTCAAGTAGCCAACCACCCCAACCACCCCTATCTAGCCCATCTTCCAACCCCCACCCACCTCCAAAAATGCCTGAAACCCATCAAAGTCACCATCACACATAAAAGCGAGACAGGGACCACAACAGGACTGAATCAAAGGACATCTCAGGATAAATCCTCCTGTTCTATCAGGATATAATTGGAAAATGAGTCCATGAAGGAAGAATAAAGTGTTTTACTGATGCCGTTTAAATCAGAAAATTATTTTGATAACTTCCCTCCATCGCTAAGTTTCAGAATTTGAATTTGAGTGAGTAGGTGGGGGCAGGATTTTCATCAACTGTTTTTGAGCAAAGAGTAAATAATGGGATAGGATTTATATACTCAAGTCTACAAATGTACTGTGCATAAATCCTGGTATGGTATGAGAGCTTTAATATCCTCCTCACACCGTTGGGGTTCGAATCACATCCGGGAGGAGACAGCTTCTTCAATCACTTCCCCTTCAGTCCTGTTCTCTCAGTGGAAATCGAATGCAGAAAGCAGGAAGAGAGCACGCTGCTAAAAGGTCATAGCCTCTATCGAAATAACACAGCTCTCTATCTTCAAGTACACACACACCCACACACACACACACACACACAATCACTCCACTGACGGTATAAAAGTAAACATATTTCCTATATTCATACACAAAGGGCCAAACCCTGCACTGTTAGCCTCACTTTTATTTGTATTTCCACTAATTACTATTCATGTATCTAAATCTTTTGATCAAATAATCAACACACCAATACATGAATACATCCTCCTCCTCCTCTCTCTCTCTCTCTCAGTTCCTCATTGGACGGGTCGATATCGTACTTGGCTAGCACTCTGTATGTAACAAACTATGCACAATACCAGTTAATAAACTGAATAACCCACTTGCTATGAAACTGTATGCTCTGGAACATATCAAGGTACACAGTAATAATCATTTATATACTGATGGTTCCAGAGATGATATGGGAGTTGGACTCGCTGTTTACGGAAACAATATAAAGAGCCAAGCCTCTTTACATAACAAAGCATCAGTGTTCACTGCTGAATTACTAGCAATAAAAACAGCATTAACAACTATATATGAAAACCAGTTTAATGAAGTAACCATCTTTAGCGATTCACTAAGTTCAATAAATGCAAAAAACTCTTATACTCCAAAAAATAAAATTGTAAATGAAATTAGACATACATTACATGAAATGAAAATGCAAAAGATATCTGTTACTCTATGTTGGATACCATCTCACATAGGATTAGAAGGCAATGAAAAGCTGACACCTATGCAAAGAGGCTAGAACACTCCCAATATCAGCAGAATTATTACCATTAGAAGATTATACTAGATAGATACAGTAAAGCGGTGATTAAGAAGAAATGGCAAAATAACTGGAGGGAGAGCAGTGTTAACAATTAATTAAGAGAAATAAAAGAAACTGTAGACCCGTGGCCATCATCCTATCAGAATTGCCGCAGGTTTTCGGTAATGTTGACACGGCTAAGAATTGGTCACACTAAACTGACACATGGTTACCTGATGAGTAACCCCATGCCCCTATACCTATGTGAAATATGTAATGTACAAATAAGAGTAAAGCATATTTTAAAGGTATGTCCAAAATATAGAATCCAAAGAGACATTTTATTTAGAAGATATTCCTTTAAAGATATACTGTCAGAAAATGACAAATTTTCACTTTTTAATATTTTAAAATTCGTTAAATTTAATCATTTATATGATAAAATATAAGATTCATAGAATAATTTATAATATATTCCTAATTAACCTAATTAGTTCTTAGATTAACATATGTCGCTAGTTTTAATTAAATTCTTAGAGAGTTTAAATAGCTTGCCTAATCCTTCGGGCCAGCCCTAGGAGAGTTAATATTAACTCAGTGGTCTGGCTAAACTAACGTAAAAAAAAAAAAAAAAAGCACTCTGCTAGGCCCGCGTTCGAGTCTCCGGTCGGCAAATGAAGAATTAGAGGAATTTATTTCTGGCGATAGAAATTCATTTCTCGTATAATGTGGTTCGGATTCCACAATAAGCTGTAGGTCCCGTTGCTAGGTAACCAATTGGCTCTTAGCCACGTAAAATAAGTCTAATCTTTCGGGCCAGCCCTCTCTAGGAGAGCTGTTAATCAGCTCAGTGGTCTGGTTAAACTAAGGTATACTTCTCTCCTCTCTCTCTCTCTCTCTCTCTCTCTCTCTCTCTCTCTCTCTCTCTCTCTCTCTCATCCATTACCATAATCCAGAGTCTCGTCTCTTATCCATATCACCTCTCCTTAACCAGTACCCGCAAACTTTCCTTCTCACAGTTTTTCCTCTCCTCATTTTTATCGTCAGTATCTGATGTCCGGCTTTTATGAACGTCACCCTCCCCGTCTTCGCCCCCACGACAACCCCTCTGTCCTCGTTCGTCAGGACACACGCCCTTCACCTCTAAGGAGGGCGAGAGGAATCTCAAGACCTTTTAGGATCAGAGAGGAGTTCCCTGTCTGCTACACAAAAGAAGGGCTTCAAAGGCCAAGGAGAAATTCTCTCTCTCTCTCTCTCTCTCTCTCTCTCTCTCTCTCTCTCTCTCTCTCTCTAGTGCTAATTGCACACGTGGGACCTACGAATCATGTGTTTATGTCAATGTTTTCAGTCGACATGTAGAAAAAAAAATTATAATAGAAGTTGATACTATAAAAAAAACATGGAATGTTGTATATCTGACGAATGGAATTGTCATTGTAAGGATGAGTATGAACCTCACAAAGTCCCACAATCATGCTCTCTCTCTCTCTCTCTCTCTCTCTCTCTCTCTCTCTCTCTCTCTCTCTCTCTCAATGAACCTGAGACCCCTTCCTTGAGAACTGAGCGTGTTGCCACTTGATCACTCAAATATTGTATAATGATTTCATCCTTGTTGGGTTAGGATTACCTCGGGGAGGCCTCCCGTTTTTAATTAGGATATGATCACCCTTAACTGTAATTTTGCTTCTTCTTCTTTCTCTCTCTCTTTCTCACTCATAACAACCGACCACAGCCGACTAACAACCATATACAGAGCAGTTACATCAAGTAGTCTACAGGATCACCTGAGAGAGAGAGAGAGAGAGAGAGAGAGAGAGAGAGAGAGAGAGAGAGAGAGAGAGATATTATAAAGCAAATAGAAATATTTCCATCCCGATAGGCTTGATTGCCTTATTGAGCCCTTGTCATCATTTTTAATATTAGACGGCCTTATATCGATATTGAAAGACCACTGTATGCACACACTCTCTCTCTCTCTCTGTCTGTCTGTCTGTCTGTCTATCTTTCTCTACGAAACCAGCTGAGACTTACAAAGGGAAAAAGAATAATAATTTTCAAAGGGCACTATATACATTCTCTCTCTCTCTCTCTCTCTCTCTCTCTCTCTCTCTCTCTCTCTCTCTCTCTCTCTCTACGAAACCAGCTGAGACTTACAAAGGGAAAAAGAATAATAATTTTCAAAGGGCACTATATACATTCTCTCTCTCTCTCTCTCTCTCTCTCTCTCTCTCTCTCTCTCTCTCTCTCTCTCTCGAAACCAGCTGAGACTTACAAAGGGAAAAAGAATAATAATTTTCAAAGGGCACTATATACATTCTCTCTCTCTCTCTCTCTCTCTCTCTCTCTCTCTCTCTCTCTCTCTCTCTCTCTCTCTTTCTCTCTCTACGAAACCAGCTGAGACTTACAAAGGGAAAAAGAATAATAATTTTCAAAGGGCACTATATACATTCTCTCTCTCTCTCTCTCTCTCTCTCTCTCTCTCTCTCTCTCTCTCTCTCTCCCTCTCTCTCTCTCTCGCTATGAAACCAGCTGAGGCTGGCAAAAGAAAAAAATAACAACAGTTAAAACGATAACATTTACTGACTGCTTTAGACAGAGTTTAAGGAATCGCACCGATAAGGTACCGCGTGGTACAGATTGCAATACGAGAGAGAGAGAGAGAGAGAGAGAGAGAGAGAGAGAGAAAGAAGCTAGTGGTTAAAGGTTACATTGCAGGCAGAACGCATAGCCACACATTAAAACTTACATGTTTCTCAGTGTTTTCGATTTATTACAACTTTTCATAAAACATTCCTAGTCTCAAGAATCCATCTGTATTCGTTTACAGTAAAGCCCTGTAATTAATTTCCTTTTCAGATGGAAACGCTTCTGTATATAGTTACTTTTTACTAAAAAACATACACATACACACACACACACACACACACACACACACACACACACACACACACACACATACATATATATATATATATATATATATATATATATATATATATATATATATATATATATATATATATATATATATATATATATATATATATATATATATATATATATATATATATATATATATATATATATATATATATATATATATATATATATATATATATATATATATATATATATATATATATATATATATATATATATATATATATATATATATTTAAAAGTCCCACAGGAAAAGACAGGCAGAAGTTCAGTAGTACCAAGCGTTTCACGTTTATTGACGCATCGTCGGGGTACAGAATGAGACAAAAATATAAAGGTTACAAAGTAAACAAAAAAGAACAAGAATACCAGATGGTCAGTTGTCAAAGGGTAATAAACAGAAAGTTAATCCAGGATAATCCCGGATCGAGCTGTCACAAACTGAACCTAAGACCACACAAAAAGAAATACCAAAGTTTATTTACAAAATCCAAAAATATGTATAACCTTGAATACCAGATGGTTAATTGCCAGGGTTAAACAGAAAAGGTTAATCCACGGCAAATCCGGGATCACGCGGTCAAAAACTAATCCAAATATACTTAACCATAAGGCAAACGGCTTCTTACACATTCAAATTGCCGAAACATATATATTAATTTTGCTTATATTTATCAACAACTTTTTTAATTATTAAAGCATCAAGTTTAAATTTTGTTTCAATGGGGAATTTTTTGTAAAAAAAAAAAAAAAATGGTTTCAATGGGGAATTTTTTGTGCAAAAGTTTGGTATGGTCATGGGTAATCCCTT
>NW_027100727.1:1700868-1723368 GCF_040412425.1 Macrobrachium rosenbergii
TCTGCACAGTTAGGAGATGCCACAGTTAGCAAATATGTGGAGGAGGGTGTGGTCTGTCCCCAGTACTGCGAAAAAGGGTTGTTCACCACTGCAGTGATGGACAACATCGACCACAACCCATCTGCAACTACTGCCACTACCTCCTTCCATGGAACTAGCATCTCCATATTTCAGCACCCCACCAAGGAGAACACTGGACAGGAAAGACAGCAACTAAAGTTTGCACCTGAGAAAGTGAGGTCGGTGCCTGAATTGCCGGACACATTCACAAACATCTCACCAGCTTCCTTTCAAACAAAGAACCCTGTGCCACCAAACACTGCAATACCAAAGCCACCCACAGATATCTTGGGGCCACAGCTTGCACTGGAGTATCAGTATAGACAAAGGTCATAGTCACCCAGGAAATAGATGATGCAGTGAATCTGACGTGGTCAGCTCATCACGAATTCAATGAAGAGAAGCCCAGAATTTGAAGTCTGTCATAACTTCATTGCTTCCTCTCCTGCGTGATCAGGCTCATTCTGTTGCTACGATCAAACACGTGATGCAGAAAGTGCAGGATGTCACTGATTTTCTGAACCCTGGCCAGATACCCATAATCACAGCTGATCAGCCAATATATGCCGTAGCAAAGCAGGTGCAGTGGCAGTATATGATATCAGTATGGCGAAGACAAGTATCTGGTAATGTTTGGTCCAAACTGCACATTGAGATGGCAGCAATGACATCTCTTGGTACTCTTCTTCATGGCCCTTAGCCAAGAGTTGCCAACAGCTTACAAATGTGGATGCAAAGCAGGCTGTCGGGAAAGGTATAGTATACAAGCTGGGTCTTCCCTGCACAGCTCTGTGCACTTGCAAATGTGAAGTCTAGATAAATATTGCCTCTCTTCAGTAGATAATCTAGCTTGAGCATCCAACGTGTCATGCTATGCCTACCTTCTTATCCTCGAATTTTTTTCAAAGGTGTAGGTTGAGAGACCTATACATAGATTATGCGTTTAGTCCGTATTTATCTTATTTTTCTTTTTATGGTTACAGTCTTAGACACAATATATGTGACCATACCATTACTATTTCAGTTGAAAATAGCATATTAGTTAAACTGTCTGATCACATGAATATACCATTAAATAAAAACAGTTAACTCTTGTATGTTGCCAGCGCTGTGGATAGAAAAAAAAACTTTTATGGCAACCATTTTGTACGCCATCTTGGTTACAATCCATTTAGTACAGGGTTTTCAATAAAATGTGGTATGGAAATTTTTATAACCTAAAAGTCGAGGTTTAAAAAAAAACTGGCATATTCCATCCAATAGATGCTCCCAAACCAGTCACAAATCTCAACTTTACAGATGGCGGCCATTTTGAAAAATAGCCGCCATCTTGGATTTTCAGGTGGCAAACGAATTTTCTAAGAAGAGCGTAGTCTTAGGAATGTTTGTGCCAAATTTCATTTCTTGTTTCACTATCTGAACGATTTTTACAGCAATCTGCTGCACTATGACAGTGGTGTTGTTACTGGCCGGGCAGCAAATTCCTGAGAGAGATGTACAGTATATATGCTAAATTTAGTATAGCACCAGCTCCGGTTTTCTTTGCCTTGTTAGGTTAGGTTAGGTTAGATTAGGCAACATGGTCCTTACGATTTGGGTGTGGGAAACATAATGAGATTATTTTCAAGACAATTCTATGGTTAGTGTTTAAGACATGGCATCCCGCTTTTTCAGGGAAACTGGGTTACATCTCAGGAAAATGCGGTGGGGCACGAGAGTACTTGAGCTCCTTCAGAGAGGCTACAGAGATCAGTTCATACTTTCAGAAATACCTTTGTCTCGAATCTCACAGGTGTCTAGCATATGTGGGAAAAATGGAAACGAAGAGATGTAAGACGGTGATGATAATATTATATAAAAACTTCTTTCATTTATACAAAATGTTAAATGCTATTTTAACGTATAAAAAATCATTACAAGGTTCACTTTATATTAAGGCGACAGGACAGCAATCAGCAATGAGAATATTTTATATTTTGACACAATGTATTGATAAAATTAATGGATCTGTATAGTTAGTATGCATTCATTTATGAAAGTGAAGCAGTTCATTAGTGAGATTAAACTGTCTATTCACTGATGCAAACCAGTGGAAATACAGGTTCATTTCTAAGGTGTCACTCACTAGAAAACCAGTCAATTGTTGGGTTGCTTTATATATCCTGTCTTTAGACACATTTACCTCATAAGGTTATTTTTTTGTCCTATATGCAAAAAAATGGTGATACTGAACACACTATAAAATGAGATGTCTATTGGCACGCCAGTGGCGTCGTGAGGGTTGCTGCCTGGGGGCAATGTCTTTTATGGCGCCTCCAAAGGCGGGGGGCGGCCGGGGAGGGAGGAATATTTTCATTTGAGCGTGCTAATCTTGGAAGGAAATGTTTGCCTTCATTATTTTAGATATATTGTGTTGAAAACAAAACATTCTAATTTGCATAATAATATTCTGGAATGATAGAACACAAACCGAATTTGCAAACTGAAATAGTTTATTCTAGATATAACAGATATACTGTAATTAATTAATCATTAGCCCTCATAAATAAATTCCAAAATGTTGATAAGATAACTAAAATGTAGATTACAGTAAAGAATCACAGTAACCAGTAACTCTTAACCAAAGACAAATGGCAAATTAAATAAATTTGATTAAAAAAGGAGTTAAACATTAGGAATACAGGAGCTAATAAAATCATGAAAATGTACAATTTGTTGCCATCATAGAAGTTAATACTAGGAAAAAAAAAAATAGATTTCGTGGTAAAGACTGAATAGTTATAATGCCTGAAAAGAAAACTGATAAGAACAAAGATGAATTAGTTCACTAACTATAAACCTTACTTTTCTTTAAAGAATGTTTAACATGCGTCAAAATAAAGAAAACAAAAAGATTAAAGTGATGGATGCTTAGGAGCAATCATATGCAAGGATATAAAACGGTATGAAGGTATTAGAATGTAAAGATAATTAGACAGATATTGATAACAGAAAACCTAAACAAAGAAAAGGATTGACAATGAACTGTAGGACATTACGTATTGATGCACGTTACAATTGTTTACAGTTTTATCTTTCTAGCTTTAACAGCCGCAAATTTGTCTCTCACGTCATCAAAGTTTATTTTGTTTGCGATCTCTTGCTCTACACTTAATAGAGTTAAAGCTGACAATCTCTCTTGCGCCATAGATGTTCGCAGATGCGATAAGGTAAGCTTCAACTTTCTAAATGATCGCTCACAGCTAACAATTGATACTGCAATGGTCACCAGTATCTGAAGGGCAACTCGAAGGTTTGAGAAAACACTTTCATCCCCATATTGAACAATGAAACAAAGCAATTCCTGTGGGTTGTGATCAGAACATCATCTCGTGTTTTAAGCAGCATTCTGCAATCTACAATTTCGCTGAACAGTTCCAAGCCATCTAAGTCAGTGTCATAGAAACTTGAAACATTAATGCACCTTTCTTTGATGTATGCTTCACTGGTTGTAGATAGCAACTCCTTAACATCCAAAAGAAAGCCAAACTTTGAATCCAAGTTATACAATCTGATGAACCGTCCGCCCATTTCATTGTGCATTCTGTCAATAGTACCTTTTAGCAGATGTTGCATCTCATTTTCTGCTGAGAATGAGGCCTGCAGCAGCAGCAGCAGCAGCATCATCTCCAGTTTCACCAGGCATTTTTTTTCCTCACTCTGCATCGTCTGGCAATTCTCACATCCCAAGCATGACAGAGCTCCTTTGCTTTTTTGATAGATGTCTGGCAGATAATATCCTCCCGATCAGCAAGGAAATAACCTTTGCAACGCCTGGGTATCTTGTGCTGCCTCATGGAAATTCATTTTTGGATCCTGCAGCCGCTTCTGGACTCTGTCAATCTTAGTAAGTGAAATGTTCCAAAAACTTACTTATCGCAGCAAAGAAATAAAATGTCAAAATGCTGCTCAATAGCTGTGTTGCTTCACTTCTGGTATCTGTTGTCGCATTCAAATCACTTCCGATGGTCTCTAAAGGTTGGACCAAATCCCCCACATTTTCATGTATGGGTAGAACTGCATCAGCTCTAGCACTCCAGCGTGTTTCAGATTCAGCTTTCACAGACATAGGCAAATTCTTCTTTAATCTCTCCCATCTATATGCCGACCCTGAAAAGAAAGCATACACTGTCTGCGCAGTTCCAAAAAATGAGACCAACACCACCTCACGAAAGAAAACGAAACACTAGATAGATGGGGGTAACTCCAATATCTTTGCACTGATTCACAATCACTGAACCAATTATTTTATAAGTACGTAATAAAATTTTATAGTACAGTAATTAACACATAATGACTACATTTATATATAATGAACATTAAAGGAAGTCAATCTTCACTAAATATAAAATATGTACGGAAAACTCTTAAAAACTTAAAGATTTTAAGTTACTGGTTTCATCACCCCATTTCCCCCAAAACAGATGTCTTCCAAACTTCAATTTGGCGCCCTTTCAACGCTGCGCCCGGGGACATATGTCCCCCCACCCCCAACAAAGCCTCCCCCCCTCACGACGCCTCTGTGGCACGCTAAGGTTTCCCCTTTTGTATAAACATGGTTCAGAAATGCTGGTAATTCGAAAAACTCGCCTCTATTTAAAAAAAAAAAAAAAATCTTTTATTCGCTTATATCAGACCCTGATGGTTGCTGACGGCCCATTAGTAAGTGTGGCCCAGTTCGTAACTCTCCCTCTTGTCCCTTTCATCATTGTTCACTCTTTCGTTCATGAAAGGTACTGAGCCAATTCACACATCATTCAAGTTGTAAGACTACAATTTATGGCTACAATAAATTTCTGCGGGTGAGAATATTGCCACGGGAAATGTTCTATTCATTTATCCTAAGGTATTAACTTTGTCAACTATTAATTGCTGACACCAGACTATTGCACATTATTTTGCGCCATTTTCCACAACTTCCTTCCCTAATTATTATCCCAATAATCCTTCATAACTAGGCTTTTGCCCTCCATCAATCCTGCATTCAATACAGTCCCATTAGAACCCATTTCTATTCTAATAACGGCATTTATCCAAACGTCAAAGTTTCAATTTATTTGAAACATTTTCTAGTACTATAATACATCTATTGTTCTGAGGGGAGCTAATAATTTTAGCTAGACTTTTAGTTTTCAATAAAAGAAAACTATTATAGTGCCGCCTCTGTCTCTCCGTCGGCACTTTTTCTATCCGCCCTCAGATCTTAAGAACTACTGAGGAGGCTAGAGGGCTGCAAATTGGTATGTTGATCATCCACCCAACAATCACCAAACATACCAAATTGCAGCCCTGTAGCCTCCTCAGTAGTTTTCATGTCATTTAAGGAAACTTCGGCGCATTTTTTACTTGTTCATTGTTGCCCTGGAACAATGACCATACTGGTATGTGTTAATAAACTCACTTTAGTGGTGTCTAATTTATTCTACGTTCAATAACACAAAGGAAACTGCTCGCGTGTTGATTATTCATTTCCACGCCCCTTTTCATCTCCATGAAGTCTGTAATATGCAAACTGAAGTGACGCTTCGTAAATCATCCGATATTCCTGATTAAAACGAGTATTAATTTAGAGTTTATTTATTACATGCATCGAAATGATTAAGTTTCAAAACTCTCTTTATAACTGCTCTTGTTTTCCTGTCACTTTAACATGATTCCTGCTACAGTACTGTCAGGCTTCTTCCTTCACTGCATCATCATCATCATCATAACAATAATAGAGGAGATATAAACGTTTCTTTTATAATGATACTGTTTTATTATTATAAATTTCTATTGTCGCTATTGGTGTTGCTAAGCAACCTATCTAAATAGTAAATTTTATCAATATATATTCGATACATAATTATATATATATATATATATATATATATATATATATATATATATATATATATATATATATATATATATATATATCTATACATACACATATATCATATCATATATATATTCGTCTCCCCAAATTTTACTTTAAAAATCTTTAAGGATATCTCTCTCTCTCTCTCTCTCTCTCTCTCTCTCTCTCTCTCTCTCTCTCTCTCTCTCTCTCTCTCTCTCTCTCTCTCTTTCCTTATAAGTCCTTCATTTATTCATACTTTCTTGCACAGACTACCTACTAAATTAACACTCATTTACGAATTTATCTATCAACTTATTTATGAGTACATTATCTTTATTCCTTTTACGATCTTACAATGCCACCCAATCATTACAAAAAAGGACAACTTTACATGATCTTGACCCCATAGCCGTTTCATATCAATTGCAGCACGTGCATAATTCAAGAGCTTCAGGATTATCTCACGACAACAGCAGTTGCCGTAACGGCAAATGCAGGACCAAAACGAGGACTCTGCTGATTACACGAGCGTTATTGTGACGCCAGTTGCAGCGCTAATTATTGCAATAACACTTTGGCCTTTGTTTGTGAAGCCCAGGAAATGCATTACTGCAGCATTCACCGGTAGTCACTGCAAAACTCAACCATACCTGGACTTATGTCTGGCAGTTCGTAAAAATAATATGGCATTTATTGAGACATATGCAGTAAATGCAAGCACATGCAGACATGAGCTCGGTCACTCTCACACACACACACACACACACACACACACACACACACATTTATATATAGATATATATATATATATATATATATATATATATATATATATATATATATATATATATATATATATATATATATACAATATAATATATGTATATATGTATATATATATATATATATATATATATATATATATATATATATATATATATATATATATATATATATATATATATATATATATATATATATATAAACATCAAATTCGGATATCTAATACTATCATATATTTTTGTCATGATTCACGAAATACTTACTCGCATCTTCCGTAAATTAAGAGTTACGGAGATATTTTCGATGAATATTGTGCCTTGTTGTTATAATGCGTTTATGCTGCCATATCAGTTTTTCTGCTGATGCGTTTTTGTTTTTGTCAATGTATTGTGGGTAAAAATGCCTAATCGTCTTTGTTTTTCGTTATGAATTATAAGTGTACAAAAAACCTGATTGGTTGCTTTGTTTCAAGAATATCAATTAACTGCGATTTTGGAATGAGCTGGCTTTCTACAAAAAGTGCGCCTTTGTTGTTCTGCCATGGATTCCTCTGCACGTCTGCAGTGGGTGTTCTCTGTCTTACTTTTGAGGCTATTGGTCGTTTCCATGGACATTACAATGGAACTCCACAGGTTGTGAATACCTTTCTTCGTGAAATTTAGTACTACCATCTATTTAAGGTAAGTGAAAGTGGTTAAAGGGTAACATTGCAGTTTCGGCCATTTCACCGAAACTGTAACTAGACGTTAGGGGTAAAATTTCGTTCCCTGTAACCCCAGGCAAGCGCGCCAATATTAAGCTTGCCAGAACATATGCAACAATCATTTAAAATGTGCATAAAAGCGCGTTGCACCACCCAAACTGATAAGTAATGGCGGCCAATCTCTAAATCTAATCATTTGCGGTAGAAATAAAGGTCAGATTCGTTGAGAGTACACTATTTAAGCTAGGGAAAATGTAATTTTTATATCGGAAATGAATTTGACCGAAAATGTAAATTTACCATATATATATATATATATATATATATATATATATATATATATATATATATATATATATATATATATATATATATATATATATATATATATATATATATACACACACACATATAAAACATACACACACACAGATATAATAGTAAAGAGCCCATTAAAAACTGGAAAATATGAAAAAATATTTGGCTAGTAGCCTAAATTCTTCCATCTCTCAGACAGCAAAGTAAAATGACAAGTATCATCAGAAGTTCTAAACCCAAGGAGAATATAGCAAATAAAAAGTAAAAAAAAAAGATAAGATACTTAACGAGTAATTGATATTACGTTGCTCTCAGTCATATTTTGAGTTTAGACTTTTTCATTGACTGAAATCATGGCCGATGTTCTTTGCTCGCCTTTCTTGTCCATCACATTTGCACGAATTTGTCCCGAACCTGATTACTGTAGATGCTCTGAGTAATAATTGGATCGATCGAAGTGCACTAATAACAATAAACACGACCCTATCTTTGTTCAAAGTAGAGTCACACCTTAACTCTTTCAAAGCGTCTACTGAAATACGTCACTCACTGAAAGTGTCTGTGTGATTACAAAATTAATTCTGTAACGACTGTTCCAGAGTTCAGCCTCCTTTCCAAGTTCTGTTGGACCACTTCAGGAGTCTTGATGTGTTTCTGTTATTGTTCGAAAGCACTTACTGTACGAGTATATTAGAACATAGCTTCAGAGATTAATGTGTTATTCAGCTCTCTCTCTCTCTCTCTCTCTCTCTCTCTCTCTCTCTCTCTCTCTCTCTCTCTCTCTCTCTCTCTCTTACGTTTGCCTAATGAAGGTAAGGCAAATGTTGCTTCCAGACTGCTTCTCTCTTTCCGTGTACCAAAGCCTTCTACTTTTTCCCTGTCTGTGCCGAAGTTGCTTTCTCTCTCTCTCTCTCTCTCTCTCTCTCTCTCTCTCTCTCTCTCTCTCTCTCTCTCTCTCTCTCTCTCTCTCTCTCTCTCTCAGACTTACTTTGCTTAAAAATTCGTTTTTTATTCTTCCACAGGGCTGTCAGAGGACAGGATGTTGAAAAAGGCTCGTAAATCTCAGACGCTGCAGCGGCGCCTATTTTTCCTTTTATTTTTTCCTCCTATCTGTCATCCATTTTCACTTTCAAATTTCTGGTCTGGAAGACATTCTCGACAGAGAGAGAGAGAGAGAGAGAGAGAGAGAGAGAGAGAGAGAGAGAGAGAGAGAGAGAGAGAGAGAGATCAAAATGGCTTTGAAGTCAGAAATTCATTAATACGTTAATTGTGTTTCCATGCACATGTCTATTCCTGCGTGACTGAGAAACGAAAAAAGACTGAGCATTAATACGTCTTTGAAATAGAACCGAGGTTTAACACCTTTCGCTGTACTTTTAGGATGAGGACTGCAGGCGTTTGGTGACCACTGGTTAATTGTTGGGGCCAAGTGTCTCCACATTTCCACAAAAACTGCCACTACTGCCTGTGCACTCCGCCTTTACACAATTTATTGCATTTCCGTTCCCATCAAAACACTAAATGGATGCAGAATTATTGCTTGTCATTCAAAGCCGAATGTAGACCTACCCAGCAGAGTTCAATACTAACAAGGAAAATTGCACAACACACATACGCGTACGTGCGCACCTACTCTCACGCACATACCAGTGAATATGTATGCATTTACTTGCGCTTCATGTTTCAATGAATTTTTAATTGTAAGCGTAGAGATAACTAGGTCTATCCGTGTCAGGCCTCATTTCCAGTGCGATACAGCAAAAAAAAAAAAAAAAAAAAAAACACTTGGTATTCTTCTGTTACATAAAATGCATGAATTACTTATGCCGTAAGCACCCTTTTGATGTTTAAAAAATTTACTGCCAAACTATAAAAAAAAGACAGAGGAAGTAACCTGCGTAACGGATATTCTAATAATACTAAATAAGGTTAAAGATTTACCATTTTCCTTCTGAATAGGAATTTCGACATGAAAAGATAGAATTTTGGTTCAGATGTATGAAAAAGCTGTAGAATCTTAAAGCATGAAAGACTTAGCTGTTACGAGTCCACCGCACAAAAATCATTTTTTCATTCGTTTGCATAAGCTCTGACGGAATACTGGTTTTGGAGGATAATCCAAGTTAACTCCTAAAACTACAATACAGATGTAACACCCACGGCAGATGTGTTGTTGAATCTAGACACATATTTTCAGACAGGGATTTATTCCTATCTACAATACCGAAGTTGCCAATTGTCACTTGCAACAACATCTATAGGCTTCGTTATTTTTTTCAATGGCAAATATTCGTGAAGAATTGATACTCTCATGTTATTTGGAAAAGGTTATTTTTTTCGGATATATACTTTAACTGAAGTAAAACCACTGCGCTTTAAGGTAAGGTAATTTATTTTTTACACACCCCTTGCTTTACAAAAAAGAATTATGGCTTAGAGAATTGTCTTAACAAATCGTTTAATATTCCAGACGTCATTAGAAAACGTTTAAATGCTCATGACTCATAAGTAAAATATTTTTCTATAAACAATAAACTGACGAATACTTGATCACCTCAATATTCGAACGCGATGGTTTATCTTAATTCCTCCTTCCTCGTCCTCTCTCTCTCTCTCTCTCTCTCTCTCTCTCTCTCTCTCTCTCTCTCTCTCTCTCTCTCTCTCGTCCTCACGTTAACATTGGGGCAATTGTAATTTCATAATGCCGATTTTTAGTTTTCTGTAAAAGAAAACTATTGTGCCGGCTTTGTCTGTCCGTCCGCACTTTTCTGTCCGCTCTCAGACCTTAAAAACTACTGAGGCTAGAGGGCTGCAAATTGGTATGTTAATCATCCACCCTCCAATCATCAAACATACCAAATTGCAGCTCTCTAGCCCCTCAGTAGTTTTTATTTGATTTAAGGCACCGATATAGGTACTAACAACTAAGGCCACCACCGGACCTGGGCTGATTTTCATGGACCGTGGCTGAGACCACCACCGGACAGTGGCCGAGTTTCATGGGCTTTGGCTAAGAGTTTCATGGGTCATGGCTGAAAGTTTCCTACAGCATTATACGCTGTACAGAAAACTCGATTGCTCCCAAGAAACCTCGGCGTATTTTGCACTTATTTGCATTTAGCCGAGACGGCGTCTGTCTCGAGTTATGACTTCGTTCGAGTCGCAGCTAAAAACCCTTTGGCCTAATATTGGGCGCTGACGTCCCTCCTAATTACTGTATTTCCGGGCTCGGTTTGATGGAGTTTCAGTCACTCCTTCTCTTTCTTTGGCTTCAGGTCTCTCTCGGTTCAAAGTAGGCTACGGCAATGCTTGATCTTCAGCTGCACTTTCCAAATAGGTTATTTCAGGCGTTATTTAAAATAGCTCGAGTCTCTCTTCTATAGAAAAATACTGCGAGGTGTAGAGATACATTCTGGTGTAGGGTTTTCCTAAATGGTCTTTTTCCAGAGGCCTCTTGGCTCCGGCGTTTCTAAAAGTTTAGTTTCAGCTCCTTTTCCTTCTGGCTTAAAAGGAAAACGCGCTTTCTCATTTTTGTACAGAAGCTCTTTGCATTTTATACATATTTATTATTTGGTCTTGTCCTGTGCACAGTCAAGTTCACTTGAGAAATACTGATCAAACTAAATTAATAGTCAACTGCTTATTAAACATTATAAACAAATAAATAAAAAAGGCAAACGTATATTTAGTTTTCTGTAAAAGAAAACTATTGTGCCGGCTTTGTCTGTCCGTCAGCACTTTTCTGTCCACTCAGACCTTTAAAAAACTATTGAGGCTACAGAGCTGCAAATTGGTATGTTGATCATCCACCCTCCAATCATCAAACATACCAAATTGCAGCCCTCTAAGCCTCAGTTGTTTTTATTTTATTTAATGTTAAAATTAGCCATAATCGTGCGTTGGCAACGATACAGGACATGCCACCACCGGGCGGCAGTTAGTTTCATGGGCCGCGGCTCATACAGCATTATTCGTTTTTCTGAGACCACCGAAAGATAGATCTATTTTCGGTGATTATACGTTGTACAGAAAAACTGACTTCGGCGCATTTTTTTACTTGTTGAGGATTGTGATTAATCCTCCAGACGATTAATTTCTTAGCTTTTCATTAATCCTTTACTGGCAAGAATGGCTAAAAAGAAATTCCCTCTGTCGCTCAGAGAATGTAATCAATCTCGCGCCCGTTTGGAGTGGAAGGAAGTAATCATTGTTTTACAAAGAATTATTAGCCATCAACAATCTTAATTAAAACTTTTCAGACGACGAACTTTTTTTCCCTTTTGTTTTGTGGTAAGAAGGTAAAGGAAAGAGTGGTCTGGTGGTTAGTGAGGTGAAAATGATAAAAAAGACCTTTAGTCTGGTGATATCTTGACATCACAATGACATCATTATCTAAGGATTATAGTTTTACACTGGCTTGCTAGAAAATTCTACAAAGATATACTGTTTTCCATTTTAACGTAGAACCCCTTTAGATTATAGATACGTGAATATACATGTACACTCAACTGCAAACACACGCACAAGCATGTGTGTGTGTGTGTGTGTATATATATATATATATATATATATATATATATATATATATATATATATATATATATATATATATATATATATATATATATATATATATATATATATATATATATATATATATATATATATATATATATATATATATATATATATATATATATATATATATATATATATATATATATATATATATATATATATATATATATATATATAATTTAAAAATATGTATTATACTCAAGGATATGATTTATAGGTACTCATACGCTATGTTTGCTTATTTAGTGTGCCATATATGTATATAATTACACAATTATATACAGATATATTTAAATTTCGGTTTACATCTTCACCTTCATTTGATACAACACCTGCATTCAGTGACCATTTTGGTGTCGTCCGCATGTCTGACAATACTTAACACCAGAGTGTACAAGAGTCACCAGAGATAACAAAGTAACTTATCGGTTTGAGGAGTGTTTCGCTGTAAGGCCAACGTCTATCAATTTGTAACACACCTACCATCCATCAGCTCCGCCTCTCCTCACCATCACCTGGAAGTATCTCTCTCCTTCAGTAGTGAAACCTGGTGGCAGGTGCTGTAGGTAGGCTGAAATTTTTTCAAGGTCATAAAGCTTTTACCTACTTAGGATACTGCAGTGAACGAAGATCAGTTCCAGGCTTCCCTTTGAATGAGATCATTTCGTTATATGATTAAGTGTTCGTGATCATTACTGGGTCACTGTGAAGTCATCCTCCTCAAGTCTATGATTTATGATCTATGTCAGTGATTGCTATACGGCCTTTTTTTTTATCCAAGAGAAAATATTAATTGCTCGGTGTGTGGTAAGCATTCTCTGCATTCTCTTTTAGGCTTTCTCATCGAACAAACAAGGTGGAACCAATAAGAGATGAGTAAAATATTCTCTCTCTCTCTCTCTCTCTCTCTCTCTCTCTCTCTCTCTCTCTCTCTCTCTCTCTCTCTTGCTATAAATTTATGTTGATATTTCTAGATGTTCTCTTTTTGTTTGCTATTATTTCTCACAAATGAATTTTTCCAGCTTATGTTCTTCGTCTTCTCTTCACCTCCCTTTTCTCCTCCTTTCCTCATTTTCTCCTCAAGTGCTCGGACGTTAGAGAGGTCTTTCATCCCTTGTCCTTCTCCTCCACAGTGTATGACATGACATGACATGACATGACATCTCCCCAAATGGATTCCTTACAATATGTCAGCTTCTTTATCACAACCTTTTCCAATTCCAGTCTTCTGCCTTTTTTCCGCGTCTCTCTCTTTGAACCTTTTTATTCTCTTTGGCTTTCTCTGTCCTCGTCATTCCTATCTTCTGCGCTACTATTCCATGTTTGCTCACTCTTTCGCCGTGTTAGTACAAGAACATATCCAATTTCTCAAGTTATTTCTTGACCTGAGGCTTCACTCAAATGCTTCTTATTGGTTGTTTATTGACAAAGTTTAAAACTGGCAAGCTTTACCCATTCATTTCGCTGGCTGGTTTTAGGAAGTTTTTAACTATTAGCTTTTTCTTTACTTCTCTGCACTACTTGTAATTATTCATGCCTTTTGCGGCAAAAAAATGTACCAGTTGGTTTGTTCTTAAAAAATGAGAAATTTTACTTAAAAAATTTTTTCAATGGTGCCATGGAAGGTGTAAGGGAGTATATATATATATATATATATATATATATATATATATATATATATATATATATATATATATATATATATATATATATATAATATATATATATATATATATATATATATATATGTATGTGTGTGTGTGTGTGTGTGTGTGTGTGTGTGTGTGTGTGTGTGTGTGTGTGTGTAAAACATTACCCCTAGATTTTCAGAACCAACCAGGAATCCCGTTGTTGAAGTCAGCAAGTCTATTACAGAAGCAAGGCAAAATGCGTCGAGATTCCTTTATCGCGTTGTTGATTTTTTTAACAGAGCTGCTTATTTACAGTGGCAGTTTGAGGAAATGTATATTTCAAATCTTTTGGAAAGCCATGACACCACAGGCAAGCAACCCGGTGGCGTTTTCCCGAGATGTAACCTGAGTACGGGACCTTTCCTTGTTGAATAAAAAAAGCGGGACGCCACATCTTAAAAAAACCAACCATAGAATTTTCTTGAAAATAATCTGAATATGATTCCCACACCTATATAATCTTGCAAATTCTTACCTAATCTAACCTACCTAATCTAACCTAGTGCCATTGGATGGAGGGAGGGGATTCTCATGTTTAAAGTGAGAAGGAGGTACATTTGTGTAATATTCAGGAAGAGAGGTACTTTTTTTGTACTTTGTTCCACTTTGGATGATTTGGGCAACTTTTCTGTCCTCACCCTTTTCATCAGTATCGGATGCTGAAACAAAAGATATGCCTGTCCCATGGAAGGATGTTTGTGCATTTGTGACACTTGGATTATGATCCAGATCGTCAACAGCACAAATTGTACAGAGTTATTTTTCTTGATTATGATCCAGTGTAGTGGGACAAACTTAGTGGGACAAACTACTTCTTCCTCCACAGCCCTTGTTACAACTCCTTCTCCTAACCCATTAGTCAATTCCAGAACCCTATCATAGCTGATGCTGATTCCATGGTGATGGAATGTATCAATTAATTGAGGCTTCCTGGTTTTTGCAAAGACCAGGGACCAATATATATTGGAAACGGAGGTTCTCTTGACTTGGAATGTCTGGAGAATGTTGAAGATGCTGGATTCTTTCGACACTTGAAGTGCAAAAGTTGTTAAAGCTCAGTAGATGATGTTCCATATTTAAGTTGGGATTTTATATTGCCACCGTTTTGTAGCACACTTACAAATTCCAACAAACTTGGTGTACAGGTTCTCTTCTAGTGTCTGCTGTTAAGTTTCCATCAGATTCTATCTCATGTTCAAGCATCTGTTTCCTCAATATCTTAGCTGCTTTGGCCACGATTAGTGCATCATTGTAGTCACATAGTTCGTGGCTAGGGCTTCTCCCATTTTCCTTTTGTAGGCAAACCAAATTTCTCTTCCTTTTTAAAGTCCTCCAGTTCTGATATGCGGGCAAGTATCTGCTCTTTCAACCATGTTCAGGTGCACAAAGGAAGCATCAACATTTAGCTATTCCAGTCTTTGTTTGTACAAATCATAAAGTTCTACCATTGTAAAATAGCAGCACCCATCTGTAGTTAACTGCTTGTCATTATGTACATCTCAAGCTCAGCAAAAGCATGGGCACATGCCTCTTGTCTGTACTGCACATAATCATCTCCAGTTTTCTGGGAATTTAGAGGGCCCTTTCCTGTTGTACACACCTGTCAGACAAGATGGGTGATACATATGGTCCTGAGAAACAATATCTCCAGCACTGAAACTTAGCCAGAAGTTTCTCATCTAGTAGGTTGATGAGACATCGTTGTAGCTTTTCATGTAAAGGCAATGTCATGGCCAATTGTAAATCTTTGATTGGTGCTGGTTGGTCACAAATAAAGCATATTCCTTCTCTCTCAGTCTTAGATTCTTCTGCATCTTCTTCTTCATCTGCCTTCTGGCTACTAGTGATGAATTTTTGCTGATGGGGCATCATCTTCTTCTTTTGTCTTACACAATGACTTTCTTTTCCTTTCTAGTTTTGTTGTTTTGAACTATCAGCCTACATGACTCATGATCTTGCTTTGTTATTTTCAAAGGTCTGCAGAATTCCATCACTTTCATCAAGCCTTTGGGATGAAATGGTATAGGCATTGCATTTAACTTATAGAATTCAGGAATGTTTGTAGCAAGGGTAACATAGCCAGCACCAAATGCATCAACTAGTCTTTCATGTGTCCTCTTGGCACAAGCAACAAAGCTCCAGTTAGTGCACTATCTCCCTCAGGAAGGACGTTGACTTCCAAGATTGTCCTGCCATTGTTTTTGTTCTATAGGTCGAGGGTTTATCCTTTTACCACCTATATAACTTATATGCACCTTCAGATGTGGGATTCAACTAGGTTCAGATATGTCATAATCCTACCCCTATGATCATTCATCCAATGCTATTTAATTCCCTTGTGATCTGTATACTATCTTCATTGCTCTAAAAACATCCTGTCAATTCAGGTGCAGCTGTTTAATTCTGAAGTGGGGAAATAAAATTAAACAGCATTTGGGAAACTGATAACAAATCTCTGCCATTAAATAGCACTGAACCCATGCTGAGTTTTTCACAGCTATAGTGTCAACCAATTGCCCTGGTAGTACACTGACACTACACTATTGCACTTTTACATCAAGCCTTATTACCCATTTTTTCTAAATGAGAATGAAAATTAATTAACTGGGGATTAATCGATTTTTAATCTACAAAAATGAACTGATCAGGCTGAAGTTACCCCAAATCCATGTATTACCCGACCTTTAGCCTCATATATGAACATAAGTACCAATTTTTGGCATTTTGGCGGACATTTTTCATACAGTGACAGCCATCTTGGATATTTCTATGCAAAGAAATTATGTATCTAATATATAAAGGCTTGTTTTTGATATTTCAATATAACCTGGGGTGACTTAGGATCTGAATGTGATTAATCAATTAAATACCAATATTCAAATATTCACAGGGCGCCATTTTGAAAACCTGTCGGCCATCCTGGAAAATGGCAAAATTTTGTGTGGCCGGAGGTTGATAATGAGACCAAGGGACGAGAAGAATAGTTGAGCAAGTTTCATGCTTGTATCACCATTTGCACTTTTCCCCTATTTTTTTATAGTTAACTGCTCCACTAAGTAGAGGAACTTAATGTAATTGCCGCTGGCCTATATCAGAGTGACATTAATTTCTAGCAAAATACGTGCTTGCCGTACGTTTGGTGCGTTGTGTTTTGCATATATGTAAAGATTTCTTTGAACAGGTATTTTTCTTAATTTATTCAAATAACTTATAGTAGTACCGATTCCCTTCATTCTCTATCATTAAAATTACTTTCATTTTGCTATATTACTCCTTAGCAAAAATTAAAAGAAATTAATTAATACGGAATTTCTCACAATACTGTAATCAGACGAATTTAGCTAACGATATTTTTCTGTATATTTTTACCTACGTTTCTTAGCAAATTAAACTCAATGAAAGCATATACTGTAAATACTCCACTTTGAAATAAAGTGTTTCCAAGCGAGAAGTTAATCAAATAAAAGTGTAATCTCTGGTAGGGGTTACACTTATCATGCACCTTGCGAAGCACACTGTAGAGAGCACGAAATGCTTATGCAGAGACCCTCTGTTCACCTGTAGTCAAGTTTTCTACCTTTGTTTGTCATGCGGCGTTTGCTTAGTTCTTCCTCCACTGAGCTGTCCACCTTCTTCAGTTTGACCTTGACACAATGGCCAGGTTCTTTGAAGCGTTTATCCCCAGTTCTAAAATCTTCAGTCTCGAAATGTGTATTAACAAAATCACTTCATGATAATAAATAAAATAAAGCAATGCAATAAGGCTACGGTAGCGAGAGTGAGTGGACTGAGGATTGAGGGGAGGGAGATGAAAGGTAGAAGGAGAGGAAGGGGGAGGAGTAGGGAGAGGGAGAGGGAGAGGGGGTGCTATGAATGCGATAACACTGTCATGTCTGAAACCTGTCTGAAGAGGGTGATACTGAATGATGGAGGGAACAGGTGAGGCAGAGAGCAGAGGAATATTCAAGTTTGGGCCAGATAAAACCTTACAGGCGAATCCTTAACGTTCAGCCTCGAAGTAATTCATTTAAACTCCTTTACCCGTCTTCATGGTGGTCCTAGTATTACAAGAGCCAGCAAAGAGCTACACTTTTCAAATACACTCATGCAGTCACTCTTTGCCCATAACATTCCTACACGCACACACAAACATACACACACACACACACACACACACACACACACACACACACACACACACACACACACACATATACACATATATATATATATATATATTTATATATATATATATATATATATATATATATATATATATATATATATATATATATATATATATATATATAATATTGTCCTATTTGTGAGTACCTGCTAAAACAGAAATAATGAAGCTAGAGAGAGAGAGAGAGAGAGAGAGAGAGAGTTGCATGAAAAATCCTCGAGGAAAGGTCCTGAAGGCTACATACCTCTGGGGATGATACTGTATATCCCCTGGCCACACACCAGGGGTTGGGGACAGAAACTTCTCGGAGGATTAAATGTCTGATATCCGGTTTTCATTTTCAGCTTTGTTTTTTCAGGCTGCATTAATACTTTGGAGATTTTTTTTCTTGGGTAGTGAGTAGGTTCATTGCTCTAAAACGATCGTACAAAAACTGAAATTACGAAAGGATATGGAAATAAAATGAAAAATACGTGGAATTGGAAAAAACTTGCAATATTAAATAATGTAGTATGGTCGGCTTTTCCTCTTATACCTGGTTAAGGAATATCTTTGAGAGAGAGAGAGAGAGAGAGAGAGAGAGAGAGAGAGAGAGAGAGAAAGAGAGAGATTGTCTAAATGGAGGAATAACGTACATAGGAAAGAAAAAATGATCAGAAACAGACATTTTTCTTTCATTTTGCTTTGAAGACGGTATGGGCAACTCTTTCTCTCTCTCTCTCTCTCTCTCTCTCTCTCTCTCTCTCTCTCTCTCTCTCTCCTAAAAACAAGCAGTATCAAAAACGGATATTTTCTTTCCATTTAGCCTTTAAAGATGGCATGAAAACATCTCTCTCTCTCTCTCTCTCTCTCTCTCTCTCTCTCTCTCTCTCTCTCTCTCTCTCTCTCTCTCTCTCGTAGTTAATGAAATGTATCGTTCAAAAGGAAAAATTTGTTAGATTTTACACCTTTATTAACCCTACAACTAGACATAATCCTGCATTAGAGAGAGAGTCTATCTCCACCAAATCAAGAGGTGCCCAAACCCTCAACAGATATCAAACGAGGTTTGACCTTGACTTAAGAGGTTCAGTGTCACCTTGGTAAAAATAATGACTGGGAATTTGATATACTGTATTACTTGGCAAAAATAATTGATGTGAAAATTTTCATAATCTATTACCGTGAGAAAGATATCAATATTACGTTATATACACCAGAGAAATACCTATCTCTTTTAATGGGCGAGATGGATTCAGCGCCCACAAATCGTCTTATCTGAGCAGCTTTTTTTTTTTTTAATTAATCATCTCGAGGAGGTCCTTTAATGGGTAACCTGCTAAGTGCATCACGATCCATCTATCTAATTTTGGAATACTAGAATCCTGTTAGTGAACTCACGATCAAACATGGGTGAAAGCATCACCTCCAACTTAGAATAAAAAAAAAAAGGGGGTGGGGGTTTAACAAAGAAAGTGACCGCTATGAACTGTATGGGATTATAACTAATTAAAATTTGTCAGTAACCTATATGAATTATATGGGATTATAAAAAAATAATCTGTCCATAACCGACAGAAATTGCATGGGATTATAACTAATCAAAATCTGTCAATAACCGATGTGAATTATATTGGATTATAACTATTATAAATAATCAGAATCTGTCAATAACCAACCTGATGTCCAAGATCGGACAATTAACCATCATTAATTAAGACTGCATGAAGAGACTGAGGTCATCCGACAGATGAACGAGTCAATTAAGGTTGTTTAATGGACATTTGAGGTTTCTAAAAATATCTGAAAAAATGCCAAAATAGTTAGAAATGGAAAAACACTGGGTTCTTTTTAATCACTAAATAAATGAACAGATTAGCAAAGAATAAAGAAAAGGGTAACCACCCCCAACAGAATTAATAAAGGACTTGAATATAACTTCGAAGAAAATGAGAAAATGAAATGGAGAAGCTACAAGAAAAATACATAACAACCACTGAGAGTGAATGACAGCTTCTTATTCATTACAACAAGAAATGAAAACTTCGCAATCAGGAATGACGTGCTTTCTCTTTTGCTGAAGAAGAATTTCACATATTGTATAATGCCCCTGTGGGGTCCCACATGGACCTCCTGCGCGATCGTCCATCTTGCCTGGACCCCAGAAATCGTACCCTGCGGCCATCCACTCCCCACACAGAACATCTCCGCACATTTTCAACTATATGTACATATTGACAAAAACCACACACACACATGTATGTATGTGTGTATACATACATACATACATACATACATACACACACACACACACACATATATATATATATATATATATATATATATATATATATATATATATATATATATATATATATATATATATATATATATATATATATATATATATATATATGTATATATATATATATATATATATATATATATATATATATATATATATATATATATATATATATATAAGGCAAAAGAATATCGCACGGTTTTCAAGCCTTAAGGAATTTGAAACACCGAAATATTTATTGTTCCAAAACGCGAGGAGGTTACATTCCCTGGCCACAGGGATTAGAGATACAAACAGAGAGAGAGAGAGAGAGAGAGAGAGAGAGAGAGAGAGAGAGAGAGAGAGAGAGAGAGAGACTTGCTGGCCGAGAGAGAGAGAGAGAGATATAAATCTCCTTCCTTCATGGTGATTTACTAGGGAGAATAATTACACTTAACAGAATTTTTTTCCCAGCTACAAAACAGAGGGTTTTAATTATTTTTACTTTTGATAATGCCATGTTTGAAAAGAGTCAGAAAATATATATTATCTTTAAATAGTATGAAGTAATGTGACTTGACGTCAATGTCTATTTGATTAATATTTTTGGAGGAGGAGGGGGGGAGGGCAGGCGGTAGGGAAGGGATCAGATACTTTTGTATTGAGCAAAGGTCAAATTTCAAGCGACTCGAGAAACTTTTCCTTGAGGTCAAATCTAATGAATGATTCACTCAAATGCCATTTTTAACTGTGATGCGTAATAGTATACATTTTGCAGAAGATATTTAAATTACAGGTGAAATATAAGTGGTGATCAGGAAAATAAAATTAAACCATCTACCCAGTCGCGAAAATTAATAACAAACAAACAATTGCAATATTTATTTATTTTAAATTTATGTAAAAAAAATAGTACTTCAGTTAATGTATTCTGTCTGTGGCTTTTGTTGATTTAGAAAAAAAAAAAACACTGGAAAGTATTGATTGTATCACTATGGCAGTCTCGTGTGAGATGTGAAGTTAATTGAAATTATTCCTACACGAAGCAGATGCAAAGTTAATGTTGGTGAGCATTTTCAGTAATTATTGGGGTGCTCCAAGGGGATGTTATTTCACTTTTGCTTTTCGCCCTTCTCTGAGATTTCTTCAGGGAAAAGATAGTTGGAGATCAAATAGGTCTCGATTGAGAAACAATGGGAAAATGACAGACTTATAATATGCAGATGAAGCCATCTTAATCAGCAGAGCAACATAAAAATTATGAAACGACCGGAATAGAATGCATCTAATGACGTTTATAGAGATGAGAATGAAAATAAACCTAAGAACGATCGGTATTGCCACACGAACGCGGATCATCGAGTGACAAAGAAACTTTATCTAAAAGATTTTTTTCGACTTGAAAATAAATCTTTTAGAAATATATTAGGAGTCAGACAGCAGAAGGGAAATACGGACGTTTGCCGTGCGCATGAGATAATAATAAAGGGAAGATGGAGAAGGCCTGAACATATCCTTCGCACAACCATCAGAAAGTAATGATAGTGTCAACCAGGATCTTACGGCCGTCAGAATAGAAACACAGGAATAACAAGTCTTTTGGTCTTTCCTTTTATATATATATATATATATATATATATATATATATATATATATATATATATATATATATATATATATATATATATATATATATATATATATATATATATATATATATATATATACATATACACACATGTATACGTATGAAGACCAAGCAGACCATGAACTGCTACTGAAATGGGAATGTAAATGAATAATTTTAGCAAAAAAAAAAACAAAAAGTCGAGTACTCGGCAGGATACGGAAAACAGCAAAGATAAAATAAAAGACCCCTACACAAATAGTCATTACAAGACCCCAGCTCGTGTGTTTCCTGTCAGAGTAAAAGAGCGCAGCTGGAAGAAGCCCTAACCGCAGGAAGGCAGCGCCATCAGCGGCAGAGGATTTCAGCTGCACCAATATCTCAGTGACGCTCGCTACGGCCAAAGGACA
>NW_027100727.1:1728368-1730868 GCF_040412425.1 Macrobrachium rosenbergii
TATATAAAAGCAAAGCGATTTACAAGCAATATTCTTTAGAAATTGCTTTCATACCATTCAGCAGTAATGGATTGTGAGCGATTATATATAGCTGATTATTTCTATAGTCCTCCCGACATGACCCTGTTCCTGGGGAAATGGCCATTTTTATTCCATATCTTTTTTTATACAAAAAGGTACGTCGTTCATAATACGTTCCTTGGTTAATGAGTATTTGCTTTGCGCTTAGATATTCAGCATTTCATAATCTTATCCTGTACGATAAATAGACACTACGCTACACTGAGCTTTTCAAGGTAAGAAGGTTGAAAAAGCTAACATGAAACTTACGTCACCTTTCTGCACATCATAGGCTTTGTCTAAATATAACCCATGGAACATTAGACGTAGCAGCATTTTTCCTTGTTACGACAAGAAACCAATTAGTATTGATAGACGACATCAAGTTATTGCCAAACCACGTTTCTTCTATTTAGGGAATCATCAATGCCAAAAATAGAGATTATATGAAACACTCAAGTTATTTTATGCGCTCTTTCTTAGGAACCCGAAGTGGGAAGGCAAAACGACGATATTGAGAGGAAGAGGACGAAATGAAGATATCTACAGACCCAGTAGTAAAGGAGGACTTGATGAGTACAATAACATTTTGTGGTTTATTCTTAGCTCCCCCCTACAGCAGTACGTTACTAACTGCAACTCAGTTCTGCTTGCAGCCCAACTATTTGCAATTAACTGATTAAATTACGATTAAAGAACAACTTACTTTCCTTAGGAATAAAAAAAACTCTTCACGGTAGGATGAAAAACTGCTATCTGGTAGTATCTGTCTTGCATTTTCGTACAAGGAATTTTCAACTGCTAAAGGTTATTTCATTAATTTTTGTTCGTTCCAATTCTGACGTTACGGTATTGGAACTGCGGGAAGAGTGTTGGCCTTTCATCCTCACGTTTCCCAAAATGCTACGTACCATGCTACTTCATGCAATTGCACAAGCTGACAATAAATAAGAAATAGCCGACCATGAAATCTGCTTGAATCTCGCACGCTCTTTTCATAAACAAACCAGATCCAATTTATTTCTCAGTATTCTGAGACCAGTATCATGGGCAATTTTATCCGCTTTAATTAGTGATAACATCTTTTGATTAAGAACTGGGAGTTGTGCTCTCTGAAAGCTGATTTTGGAAAATAAGAAGATAGTAGCGTTTCAGACGTAGTGCACATCAGTGTTTATATATATGAAGCATAGAAATCAGTTTACAGACCCATGTTTGTAAAAGCGTGAGGCAAGTATACCTTGAGTTATTTATGATGCAATAGATGTGACTAGGAATACAGAACAGAAATTGAAATTCCTGATGCTGTACTCTGACAATGTATTAGGAGCGGCCGCAAATTCTTCATTATAATAACAAAGGGAAACATATGATACAAAAGTCTGCTCATCCTACCATATGATAATGTTTTTGAAGATATTCCCTATTTCCTAAAAGCCTTTAGATTTGATGTAGCATTTAAGAACTATAGTGCAATGAAAAAGGACTTAGTAAACCAGACCGTTTATAATTATGTGACAGTTGCTATATTCATCAAACAAGAGCATCGCTGGACTTCTTCTTCAATATATATATATATATATATATATATATATATATATATATATATATATATATATATATATATATATATATATATATATATATATATATATAGAGAGAGAGAGAGAGAGAGAGAGAGAGAGAGAGAGAGAGAGAGAGAGAGAGAGAGAGAGAGAGAGCTTATTTTTCACTTATAACCACAAAGACATTTATTTCAGTACTACTTTTACTCATGAACAAAATCCTCTCCACCTGGCGGAAGAGATAACATCAGGCAAATTGAAAACTTGCATTCGATCACATTGAGCATGAAGCCCGAGGTAGCGTCGCTTTGCTATGCGGCCTTAGCTCTGTCCTTTGGCCGTAGCGAGCGTCACTGAGATATTGGTGCAGCTGAAATCCTCTGCCGCTGATGGCGCTGCCTTCCTGCGGTTGGGCCTCTTCCAGCTGCGCTCTTTTACTCTGACGAGAAACACACGAGCTGGGGTCTTGTAATGACTGTTTGTGTTTTTGTTTTTTTGCTAAAATTATTCATTTACATTCCCCGTTTCAGTAGCAGTTCATGGTCTTCATACGTATACATGTGTGTATATGTATATATATATATATATATATATATATATATATATATATATATATATATATATATAAAGGAAAGACCAAAAAAGACTTGTTATTCCTGTGTTTCTATTCTGACGGCCGTAAGATCCTGGTTGACACTATCATTACTTTCTGATGGTTGTGCGAAGGATATGTTCAGGCCTTCTCCATCTTCCCTTTATTATTATCTCATGCGCACGGCAAACGTCCGTATTTCCCTTCTGCTGTCTGACTCTAATATATTTCTAAAAGATTTATTTTCAAGTCGAAAAAATCTTTTAGATAAAGTTTCTTTGTC
>NW_027100727.1:1735868-1760868 GCF_040412425.1 Macrobrachium rosenbergii
GATCTTCGAAATGTGAGACAATGAAATGAACCGTGAAGGAGACGCCGAGAGTGGTGTAGGAGTTTTCTCTCGCTTCCCCTTCTCTGTCCTCTGAGACTCTGCTGTCCTTGGTACAGAACATAAGGAGCCATAGGAGTGCTAACAGAGCAACGAGAGTGATAGTAGAGCGCTGTAAAATATTCCTCGTTAATGAACTGTTTGTCCTACCATGAAGCTAAATAAAATCATTTACATTCAACTTGTGACGAATCATTTATAATTTACTGGAGTTTAATCACTAATGACCGATAATTTCCGTGGCCTAACAGACACCTACCGTGCATGAACAAAATTATTTTTTATCCTCAAATGGAACGTGTTGACACGTGGTAATATGAGTCTGAAACATTTCAATGTTACGCTGGTGTGGACAAGGTTCAAGGTCAGAGAGATGCTCTTCAATATTTCTAAGTATTGCTATGATGAATATCCAGTTTGTATGATGAAGAGCATTCATTCCGCCACACAGGGGCTTCTCCAGTCTCAGTAACTTTTGAATGTCTGCTTCAAGCTTTTTCTAATTGTTTTGGGGTGTTCCAAGCAGTTTCAAAATGCACCAGAAAATTGACAAACAGTTTTCGTACTGTTTCTAAAAATAACTCAAGTGTTTAGAAACTAACTGATAAGAAAAGCTCGGACATAGGTGACAAACTGTCCTTAAAGAGTTGAAAAAGGTTAATAAACTTTGTCCCGAATGTTTGCAGTCTATTTCCAGTCTGTCTGCAAGACTTATTTTGAAAATGTTTGTCAACTGTTTCCAAAAAGACTGATAACTCTAGATGAAGAGTTTGCAAATAAAATTTGGAAACAATTTTCAAACTGATCCTTTTACAATGATTAGGCACAAAGTTTCCTGGTATATGGCAGACTATTCACAAAATTAAATATATATATATATATATGGAGTTCAGAAGATCCACATCTGCATGAGACTGGAAGATGTGGAATCTTTTGAAACAGCAGACAATTAGAGATATCCGATCTTCAACACCTATTGAATGACTGATCATCAAGGTGTGATTCTTACTACAATTGCTCTTCTGCCAGAAACTTGACTATATCCTCCCATCGGTACCAGTGGTCAGCAAGTAAGCACCTGTATGGCAGTGACCATTGGCCCATACACCTGCAATATACTCTTAATACTGCAGCCCCATGCACCCCAGTGTGAAAATTAGACCAAGTAGACTGGTGGACTTCATATGCAAGTTCAGTATATCAGTAGTCCACTGAAGTAGTACTAGATAGTCGCCAGAACACGCTTCTGTAGGTATTTAAGATCTCCCTGTAAGGCAAATGAAACTGCTTATGTCTGAGCTTGTGCAAAACAGAAAAACCAATAAAGAAAATGCTTAGAAACAATCATGTTATGCATGAGGGCGATCAGAGTGCCTAGGCAGTAGGATGAAAGCCCTGGGGTTTTTATTTATAACAGTACAGGTCCTATTATAGGTCCTCGTCTAGTGCAACAAGAAGTGTATGTTATGAGATATGACCGTCTGTTCTCGAGTGATGATGAAAACATTATTTTCCCGACTCGTTGAAATGGAGCTTATGATATTCATTATACGCGGACGGTAGGATAAATGATTATTTCATTATGGGTGTTCTTAATGTATCTTGTCTGAAATGTGAAGGGTTTTGGTCATAAGTATTTTTCTAGTGAAGGCGATTCCCAGGTATATTGTAAGATTCCTCGAGAGGGAAGAAGAGAGAATATTCTTTAAGTATTTCATGCTGGGCATTCTCGGTATTCTTAACAGCTGAAGGGCTAATATATTCTCATTTCAGTAACAGTGTGAGGTGCCGTGTAAGTCTTATAAGTAAGTGAACGGAAGTCGATACTGCATGACACAATCCACGGAATGAATAGCTCTAGCACATATTCTGTCATTCAAAGAATATCAGTAATTCATGGACACAAAAATTACTTAATATTTGCATGTAGTTAAATTATAGCCTTCCCCTCCCCCCTCCCCTCCCCACTTCCACTCTCCTCCTCCCCTGACTGAAACTCTGCCTACGCCTGTATATACAGTATACTGCAGCTTTGATGCAGGACAACAACATTGTTATTGCAATGCCGAGGAGTCGAATCTGAGACACTGAAATAGCGCCAGAAGCAACATACAGTAAGGTATTTAAAATGACAATGCTTGAAATGAAAGTCCTATGGATGGTGAAGTGACAAGGTTGAATACCTTGTTGCTTGAAAGCCAGATTTCAACTAATGAAGAAGGTAGTGCTCAATGTTTGTTCTGAGTATATCATATAAATGTTCTTCCTTAGTTAAATGCTTTTGTTTCTATCTACCTATTTGAGCACCTATATACTGTAGCTACCAGAAGTTATACAGAATTCCAGTTATTACTGTTATACTTTCCAACGGCGGCAGGAAGGATCGGTAACTATTGAAGTTTTGGTTAGTATCATTAAAACACTTAAATACTTGGTACCGCCTATTGTCCTTCCTGCAGCCACAGCTATAATTAGCAATTATCTGACTCTTCCATTCTTTTGTTGTTTTCGAGGGAACGTCGAGACCTGACGAAAATCAGAACAGACCTAAGTTCCGAACAGAGCAAAACAGAAGTTCCTGCAGTGCAGTGCAGAACCAAGTTTCCCGTCAAAGTGTGAGGACATTTGCCAGTATGGATAAAGGAATTCTTCAGTAAAGCAGTCTTCCGTATAAGCTCATATTTTATAGACAAAGTGAACCTATGTAATTTATGCTTACGGCTCTACTCGCATTACTGAGTCAACGGTCCCTTATGCGGCATTTACAAGTATTCCGGCGACTACATATTTTGACTGCTTAATTTACTTCAACCTGGAGGTGTTCTGTGCCTCACGACATACTATTATTCATCGAGCTCTCAGGACGTCACCTTACTCACTATAGTGGATGATTCCGTCAAGACACACATCGTTCTCCGAAGCATTAGCGTTGATTACTTCTTGCTCGGACTGACTAAGGTGAGTGCCAAGTATTGTTAGGGCAAATACTAAATGGTAATCTTGGTCTTCTCTTTGAGCCTTTGTTGCTGTCATCTTATATCTTTCCTACCTGCAATTGGCTTAGTACGTTTATAGTCATTTATCTCATTTTATATGTACATTGAAGGATTTTTCTTGTCCTTCCAGTGGTTCAGAAGCTATACTTAGGGAGTTAAGGATGTGCTTAATTGTTTGTACAAAGTGGTAAGCCAGTGTTTTGTTTTCATTGTCACAACAAGGTGTAAAATCAGGATTAATCTCTGTAATTATGGTAACTTATGAGGGCTTTATATTATATTTCAGGATATGATTATCCAGCCTTGTTATGGTTATCTGGCTTAAATTTTTCCTGGCCTTGATCTTCTCATAGTTAAGGTAACGATTGTTAAACCCAGTGTAATTGCTTCTTATGTTCACATTCTTCTTATAAAGAAAATAATCATAATATCAAGGCTATAACATTTACATATATCATTATTTCCAATACAGGTATGGAGGAGAAGCTGATCCTTGAAGAGGAAGAGCCCTGAATTATGCACTTTAGCATTTCACTTTATTAAATAATAATAAAATACTTAAATATTTCGAAGTGTATGAATTAACTTCCCTTTACACCATTGATAACAAGGTGATTGTACAGTTTTTCAGCTTAGAAGTTGACGTTCAAGGCAAATCATATTGGTGTCATGATTATCGTGTTATCTCTCTCTCTCTCTCTCTCTCTCTCTCTCTCTCAAGCTTCATTATTTCTGTTTTAGCAGGTACTCACAAATAGGACAATATTTATATATATATATATATATATATATATATATATATATATATATATATATATATATATATATATATATATATATATATATATATATGTGTGTGTGTGTGTGTATGTATGTTTGTGTGTGCGTGTAGGAATGTTATGGGCAAAGAGTGACTGCATGCGGTGTATTTGAAAAGTGTAGCTCTTTGCTGGCTCTTGTAATACTAGGACCACCATGAAGACGGGTAAAGGAGTTTAAATGAATTACTTCGAGGCTGAACGTTAAGGATTCGCCTGTAAGGTTTTATCTGACCCAAACTTGAATATTCCTCTGCTCTCTGCCTCACCTGTTCCCTCCCATCATTCAGTATCACCCTCTTCAGGCAGGTTTCAGACATGACAGTGTTATCGCATTCATAGCACCCCCTTTCCCTCTCCTCCCTCCCTCCTCCTCCCCCTTCCTCTCCTTCTACCTTTCATCTCCTCCCCTCAATCCCAGTCCACTCACTCTCGCTACTGTAGCCTTATTGCATTGCTTTATTTTATTTATTATCATGAAGTGATTTTGTTAATACACATTTCGAGACTGAAGATTTTAGAACTGGGGATAAACGCTTCAAAGAACCTGGCCATTGTGTCAAGGTCAAACTGAAGAAGGTGGACAGCTCAGTGGAGGAAGAACTAAGCAAACGCCGCATGACAAACAAAGGTAGAAAACTTGACTACAGATGAACAGAGGGTCTCTGCATAAGCATTTCGTGCTCTCTACAGTGTGCTTCGCAAGGTGCATGATAAGTGTAACCCCCTACCAGAGATTACACTTTTATTTGATTAACTTCTCGCTTGGAAGGAAACACTTTATTTCAAAGTGGAGTATTTACAGTATATGCTTTCATTGAGTTTAATTTGCTAAGAAACGTAGGTAAAAATATACAGAAAAATATCGTTAGCTAAATTCGTCTGATTACAGTATTGTGAGAAATTCCGTATTAATTAATTTCTTTTAATTTTTGCTAAGGAGTAATATAGCAAAATGAAAGTAATTTTAATGATAGAGAATGAAGGGAATCGGTACTACTATAAGTTATTTGAATAAATTAAGAAAAAATACCTGTTCAAAGAAATCTTTACATATATGCAAAGGTCACAACGCACCAAACGTACGGCAAGCACGTATTTTGCTAGAAATTAATGTCACTCTGATATAGGCCAGCGGCAATTACATTAAGTTCCTCTACTTAGTGGAGCAGTTAACTATAAAAAAAAATAGGGGAAAAGTGCAAATGGTGATACAAGCATGAAACTTGGCTCAACTATTCTTCTCGTCCCTTGGTCTCATTATCAACCTCCGGCCACACAAAATTTTGCCATTTTCCAAGATGGCCGACAGGTTTTCAAAATGGCGCCCTGTGAATATTTGAATATTGGTATTTAATTGATTAATCACATTCAGATCCCTAAGTCACCCCCAGGTTATATTGAAATATCAAAAACAAGCCTTTATATATTAGATACATAATTTCTTTGCATAGAAATATCCAAGATGGCTGTCACTGTATCAAAAATGTCCGCCAAAATGCCAAAAATTGGTACTTAAGTTCATATATGAGGCTAAAGGTCGGGTAATACATGGATTTGGGGTAACTTCAGCCTGATCAGTTCATTTTTTGTAGATTAAAAATCGATTAATCCCAGTTAATTAATTTTCATTCTCATTTAGAAAAAAAATGGGTAATAAGCTTGATGTAAAAGTGCAATAGTGTAGTGTCAGTGTACTACCAGGGCACATTGGTTGACACTATAGCTGTGAAACTCAGCATGGGGTTCAGTGCTAGCTAATGGCAGAGATTTGTTATTAGTTTCCCAAATGCTGTTTAGCTAGCCCCACTTCAGAGTTAAACAGCTGCACCTGAATTGACAGGATGTGCCAGCGCGGGAAGATAGTATACAGATCACAAGGGAATTAAATAGCATTGGATGAATGATCGGGCTAGGGGTAGGATTATGACATATCTGAACCTAGTTGAATCCCACATCTGAAGGTGCATATATGTTATATAGGTGGTAAAAGGATAAACCCTCGACCTATAGAACAAAAAAACAATGGCAGGACAATCTTGAAGTCAACGTCCTTCCTGAGGGGAGATAGTGCGACTAACTGGAAGCTTTGTTGCTTGTGCCAAGAGGACACACATGAAAGACTAGTTGATGCATTTGGTGCTGGCTATGTTACCCTTGCTACAAACATTCCTGAATTCTATAAGTTAAATGCAATGCCTATACCATTTCATCCCAAAGGCTTGATGAAAGTGATGGAATTCTGCAGACCTTTGAAAATAACAAAGCAAGATCATGAGTCATGTAGGCTGAAGTTCAAAACAACAAAACTAGAAAGGAAAAGAAAGTCATTGTGTAAGACAAAAGAAGAAGATGATGCCCCATCAGCAAAATTCACACGTAGTAGCCAGAAGGCAGATGAAGAAGATGCAGAAGAATCTAAGACTGAGAGAGAAGGAATATGCTTTATTTGTGACCAACCAGCACCAATCAAAGATTTACAATTGGCCATGACATTGCCTTTACATGAAAAGCTACAACGATGTCTCACCAACCTACTAGATGAGAAACTTCTGGCTAAGCTTAGTGCTGGAGATATTGTTTCTCAGGACCATATGTATCACCCATCTTGTCTGACAGGTGTGTACAACAGGGAAAGGCCCTGGCTAAATTCCCAGAAAACTGGAGATGATTATGTGCAGTACAGACAAGAGGCATGTGCCCATGCTTTTGCTGAGCTTGAGATGTACATAAGAGACAAGCAGTTAACTACTGCTATTTTACAATGGTAGAACTTTATGATTTGTACAAACAAAGACTGGAATAGCTAAATGTTGATGCTTCCTTTGTGCACCGAACATGGTTGAAAGAGCAGATACTTGCCCGCATCTCAGAACTGGAGGACTTTAAAAAGGGAAGAGAAATTTGGTTTGCCTACAAAAGGAAAATGGGAGAAGCCCTAGCCACGGTATGTGACTACAATGATGCACTAATCGTGGCCAAAGCAGCTAAGATATTGAGGAAACAGATGCTTGAACATGAGATAGAATCTGATGGAAACTTAACAGCAGACACTAGAAGAGAACCTGTGCCACCAAGTTTGTTGGAATTTGTAAGTGTGCTACAAAACGGTGGCAATATAAAATCCCAACTTAAATATGGAACATCTTCTACTGATCTAGCTTTAGCACAACTTTTGCACTTCAAGTGTCGAAAGAATCCAGCATCTTCAACATTCTCCAGACATTCCAAGTCAAGAGAACCTTCGTTTCCAATATATATTGGTCCCTGGTCTTTGCAAAAACCAGGAAGCCTCAATTAATTGATACATTCCATCACCATGGAATCAGCATCAGCTATGATAGGGTTCTGGAATTGACTAAAGGGTTAGGAGAAGGAGTTGTAACAAGGGCTGTGGAGGAAGAAGTAGTTTGTCCCACTACACTAAGAAAAGGGCTCTGTACAATTTGTGCTGTTGACGATCTGGATCATAATCCAAGTGTCACAAATGCACAAACATCCTTCCATGGGACAGGCATATCTTTGTTTCAGCATCCGAGCACTGATGAAAAGGGTGAGGACAGAAACTTGGCCCAAATCATCCAAAGTGGAACAAAGTAAAAAAAAGTACCTTCTCTTCCTGAATATTACACAAATGTACCTCCTTCTCACTTTAAACATGAGAATCCCCTCCCTCCATCCAATGGAAGTGCAGGACACCAACAGGTTGTGCTTTCAAAGCATCTTTCTCTTGAGTATGAATGTCCTAAGAAAGTCAGTCTGTCGGACAGGAGTGAAAATGCTGTGTCCATATCTTGGACAGCACATCACGCTTCTCAGAAGCGACAGGCCCCATTTGAAATAAGCTTGTCATCAATGTTGCCTCTTTTTCAAGAGACAGCTCATTCAGTTGCAATGATAAAACATGCCATGGATATTGCAAGAGCAACCACACAGTTTCTCAATCCTGGCCAAACCCCAGTTTTAGCAGTTGATCAGCCACTATATCCATGGAAAGGGGAAGAAGTCTGCATGGCAAACGTGGACTGTGTTTCAGCGTGCCACACCCACCTTCACCAAACTAAGTTCAACACCAACAGCTGTAGAAGATGAAGACCTGCAAATTATTGAAGAGTTCGTGGCGCTAATTTACGACAGAAGCAGTTCATATAAAAATGTAAATAGGGCTAGACTTGATGTCTTTGCAAGAAAGCAAAGAGCTCATGATTTCATTCCCCCTACAAGGGCTGCTCTTAGAGAGCATTGCAAGAGAGCTGCCTTTCAAGCAGGGCACATTTGGTGCCAGTCTTTATTATGTCATCCAGTTTTGCCCAGTCCAAGACACTGGGGATGGCAACAGGTTGATGGCACCTGGTTTCTGTATTGGACAGGTTTGCCAACAGTAGCAAAATCTTGCCAAGAACTGAATAAGTGTGGCTGCAAAAAAGAATGCCATGGCAGGTGCAAGTGCTCTGAATCTGGACTTAGCTGCGCAGCTCTCTGCAGCTGTACTTGCTAAAGCTAATTGATACACAAAACATATTGGTTTCTCTCAGGAGATACATACTTTTTTATCTTTGGCGGCCATTTTGGAAATATGGTGTTCATGTGGTGGCCATATTGGAAAGATGGGTTCACTTTATCTCTTCATGACAGGAAGAATGCCAAAATACAAATTCTTAATCATTATATGGACAGTATTCAACTTTTATAGGCTTATGAAATGAAAATATTTGAAATATACAGCAAATTTGCAGCCATTGTGGAAAAGTGTCAGCCATCTTGGAAATAGCCAAATATCGAGGTGGCCGGTGGTTGATTTTGATTTATGGGCATAATAAGATTTCTCATGCCAAATCTGTTGCTTGTATCACCATTTGCACTTTTTCCCCATTATCCCGCTCCAATATACTGCCACCGGGTTGCAAATTCCTGAGATGTATGCTAGTATGCGTTTTTTTTGCCATGGCACTAGGTTAGGTTAGGTAGGTTAGATTAGGTAAGAATTTGCAAGATTATATAGGTGTGGGAATCATATTCAGATTATTTTCAAGAAAATTCTATGGTTGGTTTTTAAGATGTGGCGTCCCGCTTTTTCAGGAAAGGTCCGTACTCGGTTACATCTCGGGAAAACGCCACCGGGTTGCTTGCCTGTGGTGTCATGGCTTTCCTCATAAGCGGCTCTGTGAAGAAATCAACAACGCGATAAAGGAATCTCGACGCATTTTGCCTTGCTTCTGTAATAGACTTGCTGACTTCGGGATTCCTGGTTGGTGAAAATCTAGGGGTAATGTTTTACACACACACACACACACACACACACACACACACACACACACACACACACATATATATATATATATATATATATATATATATATATATATATATATATATATATATATATATATATATATATATATATATATATATATATATATATATATATATATATATATATATATATATATATATATATAAACTCCTATACACCTGAATGAATGGCACCATTGAAAACATTTTTAAGTAAGATTTCTCGGAACAAACCAACTGGTACATTTTTTTGCCGTAAAAGGCATGAATAATTACAAGTAGTGCAGAGAAGTAAGGAAAAAGCTAATAGTTAAAAACTTCCTAAAACCAGCCAGCGAAATGAATGGGTATAGCTTGCCATTTTTAAACTTTGTCAATAAACAACCAATAAGAAGCATTTGAGTGAAGCCTCAGGTCAAGAAATAACTTGAGAAATTGGATATGTTCTTGTACTAGCACGGCGAAAGAGTGAGGAAACATGGAATAGGAGTGGAGAAGATAGGAAAAACGAGGACAGAGAGAGCCAAAGAGAATAAAAGGGTTCAAAGAGAGAGACGCGGAAAAAGGCAGAAGACTGGAATTGGGAAAGGTGGTGATAAAGAAGCTGACGTAGTGTAAGGAATCCATTTGGGGAGATGTCATGTCATGTCATGTCATGTCACTGTGGAGGAGAAGGACAAGGGATGAAAGACCTCTCTAACGTCCGAGCACTTGAGGAGGAGAAAACGAGGAAAGGAGAAGAAAAGGGAGGTGAAGAGAAGACGAAGAACATAAGTTGGAAAAATTCGTTTGAGAGAAATAATAACAAACAAAAGAAAACATCTAGAAATATCAACATAAATTTATAGCAACAGTAGAGAGAGAGAGAGAGAGAGAGAGAGAGAGAGAGAGAGAGAGAGAGAGAGAGAGAGAGAGAGAGAGAGAATATTTTACTCATCTCTTATTGGTTCCACCTTGTTTGTTCGATGAGAAAGCCTAAAAGAGAATGCGGCCTTACCACACACCGAGCAATTAATATTGTCTCTTGGATAAAAAAAAAAAAAAAAATAGCAATCACTGACATAGATCATAAATCATAGACTTGAGGAGGATGACTTCTACAGTGACCCAATAATGATCACGAACACTTAATCATATAACGAAATGATCTCATTCAAAGGGAAGCCTGGAACTGATCTTCGTTCACTGCAGTATCCTAAGTAGGTAAAAGCTTTATGACCTTGAAAGAAATTTCAGCCTGCCTACAGCACCTGCCACCAGGTTTCACTACTGAAGGAGAGAGATACTTCCAGGTGATGGTGAGGAGAGGAAGAGCTGATGGATGGTAGGTGTGTTACGAAATGATAGACGTTGGCCTTACAGCGGAAACACTCCTGAAACCGATAAGTTACTTTGTTATCTCTGGTGACTCTTGTACACTCTGGTGTTAAGTATTGTCAGACATGCGGACGACACCAAAATGGCAACTGAATGCAGGTGTTGTATCGTATGAAGGTGAAGATGTAAAACGAAATTTAAATATATCTGTATATAATTGTGTATTTATATACATATATGGCACACTAAAATAAGCAAACACACTGTATGAGTACCTATTCATATCCTTGAGTATAATACATATTTTTAAATTTATATTTTATATATATATATATATTATATATATATATATATATATATATATATATATATATATATATATATATATATATATATATATATATATATATATATATATATATATATATATATATATATATATATATATATATATATATATATATATATATATATATATATATATATATATATATATATATATATATATATATATATATATATATATATATATATATATATATATATATATATATATATATATATATATATATATACACACACACACACACATGCTTGTGCGTGTGTTTGCGGTTGAGTGTACATGTATATTCACGTATCTATAATCTAAGGGGGGTTCTACGTTAAAATGGAAAACAGTATATCTTTGTAGAATTTTCTAGCAAGCCAGTGTAAAACTATAATCCTTAGATAATGATGTCATTGTGATGTCAAGATATCACCAGACTAAAGGTCTTTTTTATCATTTTCACCTCACTAACCACCAGACCACTCTTTCGCTATTACCTTCTACCACAAAACAAAAGGGAAAAAAAGTTCGTCGTCTGAAAAGTTTTAATTAAGATTGTTGAGTGGCTAATAATTCTTTGTAAAACAATGATTACTTCCTTCCACTCCAAACGGGCGCGAGATTGATTACATTCTCTGAGCGACAGAGGGAATTTAATTGTAGCCCATTCTTGCCAGTAAAGGATTAATGAGAAAGCTAAGAAATTAATCGTCTGGAGGATTAATCACAATCCTCAACAAGTAAAAAATGCGCCGAAGTCAGTTTTCTGTACAACGTATAATCACCGAAAATAGATCTATCTTTCGGTGGTCTCGGTATAATGCTGTATGAGCCGCGGCCCATGAAACTAACTGCCGCCCGGTGGTGGCATGTCCTGTATCGTTGCCAGACGCACGATTATGGCTAATTTTAACATTAAATAAAATAAAAACAACTGAGGCTAGAGGGCTGCAATTTGGTATGTTTGATGATTGGAGGGTGGATGATCAACATACCAATTTGCAGCTCTGTAGCCTCAGTAGTTTTTAAGGTCTGAGGGTGGACAGAAAAGTGCGGACGGACAGACAAAGCCGGCACAATAGTTTTCTTTTACAGAAAACTAAATATACGTTTGCCTTTTTATTTATTTGTTTATAATGTTTAATAAGCAGTTGACTATTAATTTAGTTTGATCAGTATTTCTCAAGTGAACTTGACTGTGCACAGGACAAGACCAAATAATAAATATGTATAAAATGCAAAGAGCTTCGTACAAAAATGAGAAAGCGCGTTTTCCTTTTAAGCGAAATGAAGAAGGAAAAGGAGCTGAAACTAAACTTTTTAGAAACGCCGGAGCCAAGAGGCCTCTGGAAAAAAGACCATTTAGGGAAAACCCTACACCAGAATGTATCTCTACACCTCGCAGTATTTTTCTATAGAAGAGAGACTCGAGCTATTTTAAATAACGCCTGAAATAACCTATTTGGAAAGTGCAGCTGAAGATCAAGCATTGCCGTAGCCTACTTTGAACCGAGAGAGACCTGAAGCCAAAGAAAGAGAAGGAGTGACCGAAACTCCATCAAACCGAGCCCGGAAATACAGTAATTAGGAGGGACGTCAGCGCCCAATATTAGGCCAAAGGGTTTCAGCTGCGACTCGAACGAAGTCATAACTCGAGACAGACGCCGTCTCGGCTAAATGCAGCAAGTGCAAAATACGCCGAGGTTTCTTGGGAGCAATCGAGTTTTCTGTACAGCGTATAATGCTGTAGGAAACTTTCAGCCATGACCCATGAAACTCTTAGCCAAAGCCCATGAAACTCGGCCACTGTCCGGTGGTGGTCTCAGCCACGGTCCATGAAAATCAGCCCAGGTCCGGTGGTGGCCTTAGTTGTTAGTACCTATATCGGTGCCTTAAATCAAATAAAAACTACTGAGGGGGCTAGAGAGCTGCAACTTGGTATGTTTGATGATTGGAGGGTGGATGATTAACATACCAATTTGCAGCCCTCTAGCCTCAGTAGTTTTTAAGGTCTGAGAGCGGACAGAAAAAGTGCGGACGGACAGACAAAGCCGGCACAATAGTTTTCTTTTACAGAAAACTAAAAATCGCCATTATGAAATTACAATTGCCCCAATGTTAACGTGAGGACGAGAGAGAGAGAGAGAGAGAGAGAGAGAGAGAGAGAGAGAGAGAGAGAGAGAGAGAGAGAGAGAGAAGGAAGGAGGAATTAAGATAAACCATCGCGTTCGAATATTGAGGTGATCAAGTATTCGTCAGTTTATTGTTTATAGAAAATATTTTACTTATGAGACATGAGCATTTAAACGTATTCTAATGACGTCTGGAATATTAAACGATTTGTTAAGACAATTCTCTAAGCCATAATTCTTTTTTTTTGTAAAGCAAGGGGTGTGTAAAAATAAATTACCTTACCTTAAAGCGCAGTGGTTTTACTTCAGTTAAAGTATATATCCGAAAAAATAACCTTTTCCAAATAACATGAGAGTATCAATTCTTCACGAATATTTGCCATTGAAAAAATAACGAAGCCTATAGATGTTGTTGCAAGTGACAATTGGCAACTTCGGTATTGTAGATAGGAATAAATCCCTGTCTGAAAATATGTGTCTAGATTCAACAACATCTGCCGTGGGTGTTACATCTGTATTGTAGTTTTAGGAGTTAACTTGGATTATCCCTCCAAAACCAGTATTCCGTCAGAGCTTATGCAAACGAATGAAAAAATGATTTTTGTGCGGTGGACTCGTAACAGCGAAGTCTTTCATGCTTTAAGATTCTACAGCTTTTTCATACATCTGAACCAAAATTCTATCTTTTCATGTCGAAATTCCTATTCAGAAGGAAAATGGTAAATCTTTAACCTTATTTAGTATTATTAGAATATCCGTTACGCAGGTTACTTCCTCTGGCTTTTTTTTATAGTTTGGCAGTAAATTTTTTAAACATCAAAAGGGTGCTTACGGCATAAGTAATTCATGCATTTTATGTAACAGAAGAATACCAAGTGTTTTTTTTTTTTTTTTTTTTTTTTTTTGCTGTGTCGCACTGGAAATGAGGCCTGGCACGGATAGGCCTGGTTATCTCTACGCTGGAAATTAAAAATTCATTGAAACATATGAAGCGCAAATAGATGCATACATATTCACTGGTATGTGCGTGAGAGTAGGTGCGCGCGCACGCGTATGTGTGGTGCATGAGTTTCCTTATGTTAGTGTTGAACGCTGCTGGGTAGGCTACATTCGGCTTTGAATGCCAAGCAATAATTCTGCAACCATTTAGTCTGGTGACGGGAACGGAAATGCAATAAATTGTGTCAAGTCGAAGTGCACAGGCAGTATATAGTGGTAGTTTTTGTGGAAATGTGGAGACACTTGGCCCCAACAATTAACCAGCGGTCAACAACGCCAGTCCTCGTTCTAAAAGTACAGCGAAAGGTATTAAACAAGGGTTCTATTTCAAAGACGTCTTAATGCACAGTCTCTTTTTGTTTCTCAGTCACGCAGGAATAGACATCTGCATGGAAACACAATTAACGTATTAATGGATTTCTGACTTCAAAGCCATCTCTCTCTCTCTCTCTCTCTCTCTCTCTCTCTCTCTCTCTCTCTCTCTCTCCCCACCCCCTGTCGAGAATGTCTTCCAGACCAGAAATTTGAAAGTGAAAATGGATGACAGATAGGAGGAAAAATAAAAAGGAAAAATAGGCATGCCGCTGCAGCGTCTGAGATTTACGAGCCTTTTCAACATCCTGTCCTCTGACAGCCCTGTGGAAGAATAAAAACGAATTTTTAAGCAAAGTAAGTCAGAGAGTAAGAGAGAGAGAGAGAGAGAGAGAGAGAGAGAGAGAGAGAGAGAGAGAGAGAGAGAAAGCAACTTCGGCACAGACAGGGAAAAAGTAGAAGGCTTTGGTACACGGGAAGAGAGAAGCAGTCTGGAAGCAACATTTGCCTTACCTTCATTAGGCAAAGAGAGAGAGAGAGAGAGAGAGAGAGAGAGAGAGAGAGAGAGAGAGAGAGAGAGAGAGAGAGAGCTGAATAACACATTAATCTCTGAAGCTATGTTCTAATATACTCGTACAGTAAGTGCTTTCGAACAATAACAGAAACACATCAAGACTCCTGAAGTGGTCCAACAGAACTTGGAAAGGAGGCTGAACTCTGGAACAGTCGTTACAGAATTAATTTTGTAATCACACAGACACTTTCAGTGAGTGACGTATTTCAGTAGACGCTTTGAAAGAGTTAAGGTGTGACTCTACTTTGAACAAAGATAGGGTCGTGTTTATTGTTATTAGTGCACTTCGATCGATCCAATTATTACTCAGAGCATCTACAGTAATCAGGTTCGGGACAAATTCGTGCAAATGTGATGGACAAGAAAGGCGAGCAAAGAACATCGGCCATGATTTCAGTCAATGAAAAGTCTAAACTCAAAATATGACTGAGAGCAACGTAATATCAATTACTCGTTAAGTAGCTTATCTTTTTTTTTTCTTACTTTTATTTGCTATATTCTCCTTGGGCTTAGAACTTCTGATAGGTACTTGTCATTTTTACTTTGCTGTCTGAGAGATGGAAGAATTTAGGCTACTTTCCAAATATTTTTTCATATTTTCCAGTTTTTAATGGGCTCTTTTACTATTATATCTGTGTGTGTGTGTGTATGTTTGTATGTGCGTGTATATATATATATATATATATATATATATATATATATATATATATATATATATATATATATATATATATATATATATATATATATGGTAAATTTACAGTTTCGGTCAAATTCACATTTCAGATATAAAATTACATTTTCCCTAGCTTAAATAGTGTACTTTCAACGAATCTGACCTTTATTTCTACCGCAAATGATTAGATTTAGAGATACATGGCCGCCATGGGTACCGCTCTCAGTTTCAGGTGGTGCAACGCCGCTACGCGGCTTATGCACATTTTAAAATATTGTTGCAAGCTCGTATGTTCTGGCAAGCGGTAATATTGCGCTGCGCGCGCTTGCCACAGGGGTTACAGGGAACGAAATTTTACCCCTAACGTCTAGTTACAGTTTCGGTGAAATTCACGGCCGAAACTGCAATGTTACCCTTTTCGTTAACCACTTCACTTACCTTAAATAGATGGTAGTACTAAATGTTCACGAAGAAAGGTATTCACAACCTGTGGAGTTCCATTGTAATGTCCATGGAAACGACCAATAGCCTCAAAGTAAGACAGAGAACACCCACTGCAGACGTGCACGACGGAATCCATGGCAGTCAACTGAAGCCCACTTTTGTAGAAAGCCGGCTTATTCCAAAATCGCAGTTAATTGGATATTCTTGAAACAAAGCAACCAATCAGGTTTCAGCATTTGTACCGTACTTATAATTCATAACGAAAAACAAAAGACGATTAGGCATTTTTACCCACAATACATTGACAAAAAACAAAAACGCATCAGCAGAAAAACTGACATGGCAGCATAAACGCATCCTTGCGATAACAACAAGGCACAATATTCATCGGCAAATATCTCCGTAACTCTTAATTTGCGGAAGATGAGAGTAAGTATTTCGTATGAATCATGACAAAAATATATGATAGCAAGTAAAAAAATATTAGATATCCGAATTTGACCGAAACTGTAATAATACCATATATATATATATATATATATATATATATATATATATATATATATATATATATATATATATATATATATATATATATATATATATATATATATATATTATATATATATATATATATATTATATATATATATATATATATATATATATATATATATATATATATATATATATATATATATATATATATATATATATATATATATATGTGTGTGTGTGTGTGTGTGTGTGTGTGTGTGTGTGTGTGTGTGACCGAGCTCATGTCTGCATGTGCTTGCATTTACTGCATATGTCTCAATAAATGCCATATTATTTTTACGAACTGCCAGACATAAGTCCAGGTATGGTTGAGTTTTGCAGTGACTACCGGTGAATGCTGCAGTAATGCATTTCCTGGCCTTCACACAACAAAGGCCAAAGTGTTATTGCAATAATTAGCGCTGCAACTGGCGTCACAATAACGCTCGTGTAATCAGCAGAGTCCTCGTTTTGGTCCTGCATTTGCCGTTACGGCAACTGCTGTTGTCGTGAGATGATCCTGAAGCTCTTGAATTATGCACGTGCTGCAATTGATATGAAACGGCTATGGGGTCAAGATCATGTAAAGTTGTCCTTTTTTGTAATGATTGGGTGGCATTGTAAGATCGTAAAAGGAATAAAGATAATGTACTCATAAATAAGTTGATAGATAAATTCGTAAATGAGTGTTAATTTAGTAGGTAGTCTGTGCAAGAAAGTATGAATAAATGAAGGACTTATAAGGAAAGAGAGAGAGAGAGATAAGAGAGAGAGAGAGAGAGAGAGAGAGAGAGAGAGAGAGAGAGAGATATCCCTTAATTTTTTAAAGTAAAATTTGGGGAGACGAATATATATATGATATATATATGATATGATATATATATATGTATATATATATATATATATATATATATATATATATATATATATATATATATATATATATATATATATATATATATATAATTATGTATCGAATATATATTGATAAAATTTACTATTTAGATAGGTTGCTTAGCAACACCAATAGTGACAATAGAAATTTATAATAATAAAACAGTATCATTATAAAAGAAACGTTTATATCTCCCTCTATTATTGTTATGATGATGATGATGATGCAGTGAAGGAAGAAGCCTGACAGTACTGTAGCAGGAATCATGTTAAAGTGACAGGAAAACAAGAGCAGTTATAAAGAGAGTTTTGAAACTTAATCATTTCGATGCATGTAATAAATAAACTCTAAATTAATACTCGTTTTAATCAGGAATATCGGATGATTTACGAAGCGTCACTTCAGTTTGCATATTACAGACTTCATGGAGATGAAAAGGGCGTGAAATGAATAATCAACACGCGAGCAGTTTCCTTTGTGTTATTGAACGTAGAATAAATTAGACACCACTAAAGTGAGTTTATTAACACATACCAGTATGGTCATTGTTCCAGGGCAACAATGAACAAGTAAAAAATGCGCCGAAGTTTCCTTAAATGACATGAAAACTACTGAGGAGGCTACAGGGCTGCAATTTGGTATGTTTGGTGATTGTTGGGTGGATGATCAACATACCAATTTGCAGCCCTCTAGCCTCCTCAGTAGTTCTTAAGATCTGAGGGCGGATAGAAAAAGTGCCGACGGAGAGACAGAGGCGGCACTATAATAGTTTTCTTTTATTGAAAACTAAAAGTCTAGCTAAAATTATTAGCTCCCCTCGGAACAATAGATGTATTATAGTACTAGAAAATGTTTCAAGTAAATTGAAACGTTGACGTTTGGATAAATGCCGTTATTAGAATAGAAATGGGTTCTAATGGGACTGTATTGAATGCAGGATTGATGGAGGGCAAAAGTCTAGTTATGAAGGGTTATTGGGATAATAATTAGGGAAGGAAGTTGTGGAAAATGGCGCAAAATAATGTGCAATAGTCTGGTGTCAGTAATTAATAGTTGACAAAGTTAATACCTTAGGATAAATGAATAGAACATTTCCCGTGGCAATATTCTCACCCGCAGAAATTTATTGTAGCCATAAATTGTAGTCTTACAACTTGAATGATGTGTGAATTGGCTCAGTACCTTTCATGAACGAAAGAGTGAACAATGATGAAAGGGACAAGAGGGAGAGTTACGAACTGGGCCACACTTATTAATGGGCCGTCAGCAACCATCAGGGTCTGATATAAGCGAATAAAAGATTTTTTTTTTTTAAATAGAGGCGAGTTTTTCGAATTACCAGCATTTCTGAACCATGTTTATACAAAGGGGAAACCTTAGCGTGCCACAGAGGCGTCGTGAGGGGGGAGGCTTTGTGGGGGTGGGGAGACATATGTCCCCAGGCGCAGCATTGAAAGGGCGCCAAATTGAAGTTTGGAAGACATCTGTTTTGGGGGGAAATGGGGTGATGAAACCAGTAACTTAGAATCTTTAAGTTTTTAAGAGTTTTCCGTACATATTTTATATTTTTAGTGAAGATTGACTTCCTTTAATGTTCATTATATATAAATGTAGTCATTATGTGTTAATTACTGTACTATAAAATTTTATTACGTACTTATAAAATAATTGGTTCAGTGATTGTGAATCAGTGCAAAGCTATTGGAGTTACCCCCATCTATCTAGTGTTTCGTTTTCTTTCGTGAGGTGGTGTTGGTCTCATTTTTTGGAACTGCGCAGACAGTGTATGCTTTCTTTTCAGGGTCGGCATATAGATGGGAGAGATTAAAGAAGAATTTGCCTATGTCTGTGAAAGCTGAATCTGAAACACGCTGGAGTGCTAGAGCTGATGCAGTTCTACCCATACATGAAAATGTGGGGATTTGGTCCAACCTTTAGAGACCATCGGAAGTGATTTGAATGCGACAACAGATACCAGAAGTGAAGCAACACAGCTATTGAGCAGCATTTTGACATTTTATTTCTTTGCTGCGCTAAGTAAGTTTTTGGAACATTTCACTTACTAAGATTGACAGAGTCCAGAAGCGGCTGCAGGATCCAAAAATGAATTTCCATGAGGCAGCACAAGATACCCAGGCGTTGCAAAGGTTATTTCCTTGCTGATCGGGGAGGATATTATCTGCCAGACATCTATCAAAAAAGGAAAGGAGCTCTGTCAGGCTTGGGATGTGAGAATTGCCAGACGATGCAGAGTGAGGAAAAAAAATGCCTGGTGAAACTGGAGATGATGCTGCTGCTGCTGCTGCTGCAGGCCTCATTCTCAGCAGAAAATGAGATGCAACATCTGCTAAAAGGTACTATTGACAGAATGCACAATGAAATGGGCGGACGGTTCATCAGATTGTATAACTTGGATTCAAAGTTTGCTTTCTTTTGGATGTTAAGGAGTTGCTATCTACAACCAGTGAAGCATACATCAAAGAAAGGTGCATTAATGTGTCAAGTTTCTATGACACTGACTTAGATGGCTTGGAACTGTTCAGCGAAATTGTAGATTGCAGAATGCTGCTTAAAACACGAGATGATGTTCTGATCGCTAACCCACAGGAATTGCTTTGTTTCATTGTTCAATATGGGGATGAAAGTGTTTTCTCAAACCTTCGAGTTGCCCTTCAGATACTGGTGACCATTGCAGTATCAATTGTTAGCTGTGAGCGATCATTTAGAAAGTTGAAGCTTACCTTATCGCATCTGCGAACATCTATGGCGCAAGAGAGATTGTCAGCTTTAACTCTATTAAGTGTAGAGCAAGAGATCGCAAACAAAATAAACTTTGATGACGTGAGAGACAAATTTGCGGCTGTTAAAGGTAGAAAGATAAAACTGTAAACAATTGTAACGTGCATCAATACGTAATGTCCTACAGTTCATTGTCAATCCTTTTCTTTGTTTAGGTTTTCTGTTATCAATATCTGTCTAATTATCTTTACATTCTAATACCTTCATACCGTTTTATATCCTTGCATATGATTGCTCCTAAGCATCCATCACTTTAATCTTTTTGTTTTCTTTATTTTGACGCATGTTAAACATTCTTTAAAGAAAAGTAAGGTTTATAGTTAGTGAACTAATTCATCTTTGTTCTTATCAGTTTTCTTTTTCAGGCATTATAACTATTCAGTCTTTACCACGAAATCTATTTTTTTTCCTAGTATTAACTTCTATGATGGCAACAAATTGTACATTTTCATGATTTTATTAGCTCCTGTATTCCCTAATGTTTAACTCCTTTTTAATCAAATTTATTTAATTTGCCATTTGTCTTTGGTTAAGAGTTACTGGTTACTGTGATTCTTTACTGTAATCTACATTTTAGTTATCTTATCAACATTTTGGAATTTATTTATGAGGGCTAATGATTAATTAATTACAGTATATCTGCTATATCTAGAATAAACTATTTCAGTTTGCAAATTCGGTTTGTGTTCTATCATTCCAGAATATTATTATGCAAATTAGAATGTTTTGTTTTCAACACAATATATCTAAAATAACGAAGGCAAACATTTCCTTCCAAGATTAGCACGCTCAAATGAAAATATTCCTCCCTCCCCGGCCGCCCCCCGCCTTTGGAGGCGCCATAAAAGACATTGCCCCCAGGCAGCAACCCTCACGACGCCACTGGCGTGCCAATAGACATCTCCTTATTTTATAATGTGTTCAGTATCACCATTTTTTTGCATATAGGACAAAAAATAACCTTATGAGGTAAATGTGTCTAAAGACAGGATATAAAAGCAACCCAACAATTGACTGGTTTTTAGTGAGTGACACCTTAGAAATGAACCTGTATTTCCACTGGTTTGCATCAGTGAAAAGACAGTTTAATCTCACTAATGAACTGCTTCACTTTCATAAATGAATGCATACTAACTATACAGATCCATTAATTTTATCAATACATTGTGTCAAAATATAAAATATTCTCATTGCTGATTGCTGTCCTGTTGCCTTAATATAAAGTGAACCTTGTAATGATTTTTTATACGTTAAATAGCATTTAACATTTTGTATAAATGAAAGAAGTTTTTATATAATATTATCATCACCGTCTTACATCTCTTCGTTTCCATTTTTCCCACATATGCTAGACACCTGTGAGATTCGAGACAAAGGTATTTCTGAAAGTATGAACTGATCTCTGTACTCCTGAAGGAGCTCAAGTACTCTCGTGCCCCGCCGCATTTTCCTGAGATGTAACCCACTTTCCCTGAAAAAAGCGGGATGCCATGTCTTAAACACTAACCATAGAATTGTCTTGAAAATAATCTCATTATGTTTCCCACACCCAAATCGTAAGGACCATGCTGCCTAATCTAACCTAACCTAGCGGCAAGGCAAGAAAACCGGAGCTGGTGCTATACTAAATTTAGCATATATACTGTACATCTCTCTCAGGAATTTGCTGCCCGGCCAGTAACAACACCACTGTCAGGGGAGAGGAAGGAATGCCTCCTCTTAGTCTTCAGTTGTGGACAAGAAATCTTCCTATGAGGCAAGGCAGACGGCGCCTATTTCTGGTGATTCTCAGCAAATTCCTTTGCGTAGCAATGGGGTTAAGTGGTCCTTTCTGACTCGACTAAAATTTTCGTCAACATTTCAGTAAAGTCAGAGCCTTTGTGATGGTTGTTAATCTAACATGCTCTAAGTATGGCAGATTTAGGAGATAATCATATTTATTGCTTTGACAATTGTTTTACGTGTCCTCTCTGGATCCGTCTGCAATAAGTGTCGAAAACGACATCAGTATAATTGTGGAAGTGTGGTAACAATACAAGAGTTAGTTAGTGGTATGTACAGTGCACATAGTCTGTCATTCTCTATTGGCCAAAGGGTAATACTGAGTTGGAATTTATATTTGCAGTATATATATATATATATATATATATATATATATATATATATATATATATATATATATATATATATATATATATATAGAGAGAGAGAGAGAGAGAGAGAGAGAGAGAGAGAGAGAGAGAGAGAGATAATAATTCATGCGCATGTTTGTAATTTTATGCGATATATATATATATATATATATATATATATATATATATATATATATATATATGTGTGTGTGTGTATATATATATATATATATTGTATATATATATATATATATATATATATATATATAGAGAGAGAGAGAGAGAGAGAGAGAGAGAGAGAGAGAGTGTAGTGATTCATGTGCATGTTTGGAATTACATGCATTATATATATATATATATATATATATATATATATATATATATATATATATATATATATATATATATATACATATATATATATATATATATATATATATATATACACATATATATATACATAAATATATATATATATATATATATATATATATATATATATATATATATATATATATATATATATATATATATATATATATATATATATATATATATATATATATATATATATATATATATATATATATATATATATATATATATATAAATAATTGTGTATATATATATATATATATATATATATATATATATATATATACATATATATATATATATATATATATATATATATATATATATATATATATAAATAATTGTGCGAGTGTGTTTATTTTTAGTCAAAGAGTAATTGTATGTACAGAAGTAAATGTATCTGACAAAGATATCAATCCCAGGACCTTACTGTAAACGAATTCTGGTTGTGCACTAAGCATTAATATGGCTGCTCTGTTGTTCGTCCTGTGGGAAACAGGAAATGTTTGAATAATGCTAATAAATCCAAAATGCTGGCATACACGTCAATTTTCAATAAGTGGCTATTCGTTCTGCCTGCAATGTAAATTTTAACCACCAGCTTGCTCTGTCCCTTACTCTTACCTCTCCCCCACCCCTTGCTCTCTCTCTCTCTCTCTCTCTCTCTCTCTCTCTCTCTCTCTCTCTCTCTCTCTCTAACCGTAATTTGTAGCACGTTCACCTCACTATTTATGTTATCGGTGCGGTTCCTTGAACGCGTTGTGTCGAAAGCAGTCAGTAAATATTGTGGGTTCAAACGGGTATTATAACAAAAGAGAGAAAGAGAGATTATAATAGGTATGTGATGTTATAATGATGTCGTAAAGCGGGGTCATTTTAAATGTAAACACCGATGTCTTTGACATATATACTTAACCATAAGGCAAACGGCTTCTTACACATTCAAATTGCAGAAACATATATATTAATTTTGCTTATATTTATCAACAAATTTTTTAATTATTAAAGCATCAAGTTTAAATAAACCAAGACTTAAATTTAGAACACTTTCATTATTTGACTTAATAAAACAAGATTCGATGATATTCCTTTTAACTGTGTCATTGCACGGGACTAAAGGTCTTGCTTTACTACTCAGTTAATAGGATGATCAAAATCTCTCATATGTACGAATAATGCATTCGATATTTGGCCAGTTCTCACAGAATATTGGTGTTGTTTGATTCTTTGTGAAAGTGGTTTTCCAGTTTGTCCATAATATATTTTATCACATTTTTTACAAGGAATTTCATAGATGCAGCCAGAAACATCTTTAGGAGAATTTTTTATCACAAAACTCTTAACATTAAAATTACTGAAAACAACATTTATGTTGAAAAGCTTTAAAATTCTAGGAAAATGTAAAAACCTTTCATCATACGGTAATTTGAGAATATTATGCTTACTGAATTCAAGTTTGTTATTAGTTAAATAAAATGTTTTCCTGGCTCTTTTCCATGCTACACCTACAAAGGTCCTTGGGTACTTAAGTTTCAAAGCAATATCATAAATAGTTTTGATCTCAGCATCAATGAATTGCGGGCTACAAACACGTAAAGCCCTTAAGAACATTCCAGAAAAAAAACAGAGAATTTAACATTCTGATGGTGATTGGAATAATAATGAACAAAAGAGGCAATGTTAGTTGATTTTCGAAGGACTGAAAAGGTGAAATTTCTATCATGTCTATGGACAGTTACATCAAGAAAATTCAAATTACAATTTCTTTCTTCCTCTACAGTAAATTTTATAGAAGTGACTAAATTATTTAGCTTAACGAGAAATTCCTGGAGATTTTCGTGAACTGGCCAGATATAAAAAATGTCATCTACATACCTAAACCATATAACTTTTCGGGGTAAAATTCTTGGTAAGGATTTTGTCTCAAAAAATTCCATGTAAATATTGCTAAGGACAGGAGATAAGGGATTACCCATGACCATACCAAACTTTTGTACAAAAAATTCCCCATTGAAACAATTTTTTTTTTTTTTTACAAAAAATTCCCCATTGAAACAAAATTTAAACTTGATGCTTTAATAATTAAAAAAGTTGTTGATAAATATAAGCAAAATTAATATATATGTTTCGGCAATTTGAATGTGTAAGAAGCCGTTTGCCTTATGGTTAAGTATATATTTGGATTAGTTTTTGACCAAATATCCCGGATTTGCCGTGGATTAACCTTTTTCTGTTTAACCCCAGGCAATTAACCATCTGGTATTCAAGGTTATACATATTTTTGGATTTTGTAAGCCTAAACTTTGGTATTTCTTTTT
>NW_027100727.1:1763368-1788368 GCF_040412425.1 Macrobrachium rosenbergii
TATACTAAGAATGCTATAAATACAATTACTATTTTTTAAATTCTGCCAATAGTTGATTTTTAATGAATTTCTAAAATGTAATGAGGGGCTGGTTACGGGTATAAACGCCATTCTATAAGAGAAAAAAATATCCCTTCCTAGCAAATGCTTATGGCAAATAATATTCCTTCGATTTGCTAACTTATATGAAACACTTTTCACTGGAAATGGTTCAGTTCTTATAACAATGAAGATTTACTCAGAAATCATAAACAATTTAGCCATATATAACGTAATTTTGTTCATTCAATAAGCAAAGACGTGAATGATCTGAAAAACTCTGACGTCATTAAGTCCTGTCGGTGGTGACTCCGAGGATCTTTCCCCGGACGGATTCAGAGTCTCCAGGAAGGACTCCAGCCTTTGAAGGTCCGAACTCACTCCGGTGACGCCGTTTGCTTATATTTGTGCCCGTTTTACACACACACACACACACACACACACACACACATATATATATATATATATATATATATATATATATATATATATATATATATATATATATATATATATATATATATATGAAATAGAAAGTAAAACGGAAACAAATGTAGACTGAATCAGTCCGGGGAAAGATCCTCGGAGTCTCCACCGACAGGACTTGATGATGTCAGAGGTCGTCAGATCATTCATGGCTTTGCTTACTGAATGAACATAATTATGTTTTATACAGCTAAATAGTTTATGATTTCTCAGTAAATCTTGACTTTTATAAGCACTGAACCATTTCTGTTGAAAGGTAATTCATGTTAGATACCAAATGAAAGGAATATTCCTTAAATTGACCATTTGATAGTAAAGGATATTTGTTTCTTAGAGTATGGCGGTCATACCCGCAACCAGCCCTTCATTAAACTTAAAAAATTCAATAAAAATCAGCTATGGGCAGAATAAAAAAAAAGTAATTGTATTTAAGGCATTATTAATATATATTTCTAAAACATATATGCTAACTACTTCTTATATTTTATATCTCTCGAATATACATGAAATGTTCCAGTTTGTGGGTCCAAAAATATAATTTCAATTAGAAGTCTAGTTTCCCCACTGGTGACAAAAAATGAATAAAATATTTTTCAAAAATTGTGTTTTATTACACCTCCAGGGGCGTCAGTCTGTCTCTCTCTCTTGGTCGCACGCTCTCTCTCTCGTACACACAGACACAAACACAAACACACACACACACTATAATAATCATATCTAGTACACACACACACACACACACACACACACACACACACAGACATATATATATATATATATATATATATATATATATATATATATATATATATATACTATACTGTATGTGTGTGTGATAATGTTGTGTGTTAAGAGATTTATAACACACACACACACACACACACACACACACACACATATATATATATATATATATATATATATATATATATATATATATATATATATATTATATATCAATAAATATTAAGAAAACAGAAGTTATGGTTATCTCCAAAGATGAAATCACCCCAAGCACAGATATAAGAATTAATGCTGATACAGTTGAACTAACCGATAGTTTTAATTATTTAGGATGCACTGTCACAAGTGATGGAAAATGAGAAAAAGAGACCAGGAAGAGAATATCCATGGCAAAAGATGCATTTGGTAAGATCAAGAAATTAGTCACCAACTCGAAAATATCTATGAATCTAAGGAGGAGGAGGTTTGTGAAATGTTTTGTTTGGTTTGTATTGTTGTATGGCTGTGAAACTTGGACCTTGAGGAAGGCAAACGAGGAGAAGTTACAGGCTGCAGAAATGTGGTTTTGGAGAAGGATGCTGAAAATATCATGGACAGAAAGGAAAACTAATGAAGTATTAGAGAGAGTAGGCATTGAGAGAGAACTTTTGGCTTCAGTGAGAGGTAGACAAATGTGGTTTGTGGGTCACATAGTGAGAAGACAAGCACTAGAACATCTCTCTCTCACTGGTAAAAGCAATGGAAGTCGGCCGAGAGGAAGACCTAGACAAAAATATATGGATGGATTGGTGAGAATGACTGGAGGAAGAATGTCTGCAGCTCAGTTGCTGCAGAGAGCCAGAAATAGAGAGGAGTGGCGAGCCATGATTGCCGACGTCCTTGGGGATATGGCACCTGGATGATGATGATGATGATATATATCTATATATGTGCAATTCTACGAGTATTTATCACCAAAGTTAACTCTGCTCGATACTTTTGGCGAGTCAGAGAAGCACCTTCAGAAGGTCGAAGTATAAACCATTTTAGGTCTAAAAACAGAATATAGAAGATCACCGTGATGCTTTACCTGCCATCTGCTATGGAAGCAGAGGAAGGAAATCCTCCGAAAATTGACTCGTTTAAATTTTCCTCAAGAGTTTTTAATTCAAAAACATATGTATTTTCTTTTTATCTATCTGTAAAGGACCATTATTTAAAAAAAAAACTTTCTTTGTGGCTCACTGGGTCACTCCAGTATTCTGAGACCAGTATCATGGGCAATTTTATCCGCTTTAATTAGTGATAACATCTTTTGATTAAGAACTGGGAGTTGTGCTCTCTGAAAGCTGATTTTGGAAAATAAGAAGATAGTAGCGTTTCAGACGTAGTGCACATCAGTGTTTATATATATGAAGCATAGAAATCAGTTTACAGACCCATGTTTGTAAAAAGCGTGAGGCAAGTATACCTTGAGTTATTTATGATGCAACAGATGTGACTAGGAATACAGAACAGAAATTGAAATTCCCGATGCTGTACTCGACAATGTATTAGGAGCGGCCGCAAATTCTTCATTATAATAACAAAAGGGAAACATATGATACAAAAGTCTGCTCATCCTACCATATGATAATGTTTCTGAAGATATTCCTATTTCTAAAAGCCTTTAGATTTGATGTAGCATTTAAGAACTATAGTGCAATGAAAAAGGACTTAGTAAACCAGACCGTTTATAATTATGTGACAGTTGCTATATTCATCAAACAAGAGCATCGCTGGACTTCTTCAAGCATATATATATATATATATATATATATATATATATATATATATATATATATATATATATATATATATATATATATATATATAGAGAGAGAGAGAGAGAGAGAGAGAGAGAGAGAGAGAGAGAGAGAGAGAGAGAGAGCTTATTTTCACTTATAACCACAAAGACATTTATTTCAGTACTACTTTTACTCGCGAACAAAATCCTCTCCACCTGGCGGAAGAGATAACATCAGGCAAATTGAAAACTTGCATTCGATCACATTGAGCATGAAGCCCGAGGTAGCGTCGCTTTGCTATGCGGCCTTAGCTCTGTCCTTTGGCCGTAGCGAGCGTCACTGAGATATTGGTGCAGCTGAAATCCTCTGCCGCTGATGGCGCTGCCTTCCTGCGGTTGGGCCTCTTCCAGCTGCGCTCTTTTACTCTGACGGGAAACACACGAGCTGGGGTCTTGTAATGACTGTTTGTGTAGGGGTCTTTTATTTTATCTTTGCTGTTTTCCGTATCTTGCCGAGTACTCGACTTTTTGTTTTTTTTTTGCTAAAATTATTCATTTACATTCCCGTTTCAGTAGCAGTTCATGGTCTGCTTGGTCTTCATACGTATACATGTGTGTATATGTATGTATATATATATATATATAGATATATATATATATATATATATATATATATATATATATATATATATATATATATATATATATATTATGATGAAAATATATATATTGTTTTACCACCACAACATACACTTGTATAATTATTCAATACTAGTATTCACTAACCAGAATACGAAATTCACAGTAAGTGAAATCGCATCACAAGACAATCAACCAATGTATGCAAAACCAGTTTGGGGGTGAAAATAAACACTAAGAAAAATAACTTAATTTTAATACATAAAGAAATAGACAGAAATGACGCCTGAACCACTAGATACAATAATTATAATGAAAAACAATTACGCTTAATATATAAAAAAACACTTACCCAATTAATAAATAGAAAAACAACACATTCAAACGCAATATGGAGGGGGCCCAGAAAGGAGGAGAAGTTCAAAAAGAATGAATAACCTAGCCAAAATACAACACTAAAGTATTCAGAGGTGGTCCTTGTAACAAAGCCGTGATCTGGTTAAACTAAGGATCTCCACGTCTGGAGATTGAGACAGGGTGATGTCAAATTATGGGCCCAACTACGGCGCTGGCCTATACCTCCACCAATTCACAGGCCGTGATCCAACTGAGGCGTCTTGCTCAGCATGCAAACTAATAACAGTCCAATTACCGTACCGTTGGACAGAGAGGTCCCTTGGCTATGATAACTGAACCAAGGGCGTAGCAGGATAAATGAATAAATCCTCAAGCTGCTGAAGGTAGTGGATCCAAAATAATCCTAAGTTCAGGATGCCAACAACGTAGCAGTCAACAGCAGCGGCCAAAATCAAGTAGAAACGCCCAGTTCAAGGTTCAGAACACAATTGTCCACCACCTCCTTCGGGACGTTGACAACCCCTCGGCCTCCTGGGGCGGAGGGGTGGGGAGCTGGGGAGAAAAGCCGTACACCCTCAAAACATGAAAGACAAAACGGTCGTTAGTGAAAACGTAAACACAAGAACCACCAGAGGAGGAAAACTAGCTAATACATTGTGACAATAATTTAACATTTAAAAATAAAGCTAAGACAAATCAACTAATTAAATAATGACAACAAGATGACACCTCCTCTCCCAAAAAATATTTTTTCCAAAAAAAAAAAAAAAAAAATTAAAGTAAATAATATTTCAAATTCAAATTTAAAAGTAAAATATAAAATAATCACTTATAACAAAAATAGTCAAACAACAGAAATAATGATTTCATAAAATCTGTGAAAAAAACAATTATATAATTAGAGCATGATACCAAAAACAAAATGAGGACGGGGTGGCAAAAGAACAAGGATGCAGCTCACAAGAAAGGCACTAACATAATATCAAGATTAACAAAATATCAAAAGTAACCCAATATCATACAATACAAATTCAAAATATTACACAATACAGAAAACCAACACCAAACCAATAGCTCCAAGGCTCTCACATAGGTACATAATCAAGAGCTACATTGCTCCACTCCGGATTCCACATATTTGTTCATAGGCCATAACTATTTTTACACACTTAACGGTTTCTCACTTCATATCTCACATCGCTCATTGCAAAAATGTTCAGCGAACAAGAGTCATTTACACTACCGTGTCAACACACTAAATCACTATAAAAGTGTCCTACCGAGTACACACACCTATAATGGACGACACAGAGAAAACCAGCACAGTTTTCCCCTGCGCAACCTGAACACGCAAAACTTTCGTGAAGCGTAGTTATGCCTGAAAACACAGAATACCCGGATTAGTAGCTATCATTTCATTAAGTAAACTCTCTGATTAACACCTCAACTGCATAATCAATCACCTAACAGTGTCTTACCATGTCTCAACGACCATCAACAACCGCCTATGCTACTCATCAGTAGCATAAAAACTATAATAATAATATCTGCAAAAGCGTATTCCAGAAATAACACACCACCAACCTATCTTAAAATTACCCTTGCCACAAAATTCAAACGAGTACCATCTTTACCTTCACCTATAAACTTAATATTAAACATAACTAATTTTACAGTCCCAGACATTTATGGAATTCCTGTAAAGAAAAATTCAGATTAATACATATTCATTATCCTTATACACTCATCTACTTCTAAGAATACAAACCTAACTACCTACTTCAACAGCACACACACCGCAATTAGAACGATACAGATACTACCTTAATATCCGCAGAGCCCCTTGCCAGAATCCCTACCCAACGCTGCGAGAGAGAGCATCAGCTACTACATTATCTCTACCCGGTATATGAGAAAACTGCAAGTTCCATTCTTGCAACATGATACTCCACCGCATCAGACGTTGATTTTTATTTTTGTATCTGTTGATGAAGGTCAATGGATTATGATCTGTCATAATCTTTATTGGAGTTCCTGTGGAAGATAGATAAACAGAAAAATGATTAATGGCCAAGATTAATGCGAGTGTTTCCTTCTCGACCGTCGAATATTTGCGTTGAGCGGAGGTTAATTTCTTCGAAAAGAACGCTACCGGGTGAGAAACGCCTTGCTCGTCGTTCTGTAATAAGACCGCTCCGACACCGACGTCACTTGCATCAGTGGCAAGCGAAAATGGGAGGTCGAAATCCGGAGCCCTAAGAATGGGGAAACTGAGTAGTATCCCCTTCAAACTTTCAAAAGCATTCTGCGCTTCCTTCGTCCAAATGAACGCGACCTTCTTTTTCAATAGGTTAGTAAGTGGAACGGCGATGTCAGAGAAATTCTTTACAAACCGACGATAATACCCTAGCAAACCTAAGAACTTCCTGACATCCCTTCGGCACTTAGGAACAGAAATCTTTTCAATAGCCTCCACATTTGCTTGTTTAGGGGTAACTTTACCATCTCCAACTACATGACCCAAATAAACAACCTTCGCTTTTGCAAATTCACTTTTCTTTAAATTAACCACCAAACCAGCTTTCTTCAATACCTCAAACAATGCCTTAATACGCTTCAAATGTGTGTCCCAGTCGTCACTATAAATAACAATGTCATCAATATAAACCACACAACCTTCTAAACCATACACCAGCGTGTTCATTAACCTTTGAAAAGTGGCGGCGGCATTTTTCATACCAAACGGCATAACACGACATTGAAACAACCCTTGAGGTGTAACGAAAGCTGACAAGGCCCTTGCTCGTTTCGACAAAGGAACTTGCCAATAACCTTTTAACAAATCAAATTTACTTATATATTTAGACTTCCCCATGCGATCAATGCAATCTTCTATCCGTGGCAAAGGATAACTATCGGGTTTTGTAACCTCATTAACTCTCCTATAATCAAAACACATACGAAACTCTCCATCAGGTTTCTTAACCAACACCACAGGTGACGACCAAGGGCTTTTGCTTGGTTCGATCAAACCATGTTTTAACATATATTCCACCTCTTTTGCAACAACTTCACTCTTAAAAGGATTTAATCTATATGGCGATTGTTTCACTGGCGTGGCATTACCAACATCCACGTCATGTTCTAAGACAGATGTTCGACCTGGTACATCCGAAAACAATTCTTTATAATCGAACACCAACTTCTTTAGAGACCTACGTTTATCAAAACTCAAATGAGAAACTGAACTATCAAAATTTTTCAAAGAAGTTTTATTACCTGTTGGAAAGTTACCATCATTACCATATTTATCTTCATTAAATTCTTCCTCTGAAAAAGAATAAATATTATTATTACAATTTACAACCTCCCCAACTGTTGCCACAGGAATGACTTTATCCCTTTCCTTATATTCCTTTAACATATTAATATGGCAAAGTTGAAAGGGTTTCCTCCGTTCAGGAGTTTCTACCAAAATAATTAACCTCGCTTATTTTTTCAAAACTTTCCAAGGACCTGAAAATGAAGCTTTTAACGAATTACCTGGAAGAGGTAACAACACCAATACCTTGTCGCCTTCAGCGAAGTTACGAATTTTGGTCTTCCTGTCAAAGAAGTATTTCATTCTTCTCTGACTACACAACAAATTCTCACGAGCAAATTCCCAGGCCTTCGTCATTTTATCACCCAAATTAGTCAGATAATCTAATAAATTAATATCAGAATGTCACCTTCCCATGACTCTCTTACAACATCAAGCGGACCCCGAACACAATGCCCAAAACCAAATTAAATGGGGATAAACCAAGAGACTGACTTGGAGCCGACCGAAAAGCAAATAAAAGATATGGTAATTCTTTGTCCCACTCAGAACCGTGACTTAGACAATATTTCCTAATCATCGATTTCAGAGTTTGATGAAACCTCTCCAGAGCACCTGACTTTCCGGATGATAAGGAGATGAAGTCACATGCTTAATACCCAATTCTGCCATTTTCTCCTTAAAATATTTGCTAACAAAGTTTGTACCACAATCAGATTGAACCACCTTAGGCATTCCGAACCTAGTAAAAAGTTAATTAATACCTCAACAATTTTTACACTTTTGATGGATCGTAGAGGAATTGCTTCTGGATAACGGGACATTTTATCCATCATGGTGAAAATATACTCATTCCCACTACGAGTCCTGGGCAACGGCCCGACAACATCAATGATAATTTCCTTAAAAGGTTCAGAAACCACAGGGATGGGACATAAAGGAGCTTTTGGAATAACTTGGTTTGGCTTACCGACCTTCTGACAGATACTACAGCTATTGACAAATTTCTTCACGTCGGTTTCAATTTGGGCCAGTAATAATCCTTAAGCAATTTCCCAGCTGTCTTGTGGATTCCGAAATGACCCGCCAAACCATTATCATGTGCCAACGACATCAAGCCAATCCTGTGAACATAAGGAACCAATATCTGTTTTAAAACTTCATGTGCACTATTGCCAGCCTCTCTAGGCCTACTCAACCTGTAAAGAATGTTATTAATTATTTTAAACTTTGGGGCAGTTAAATCATCCACTTCGCCCGACTCAACATGAAGGTCCCGGAATTCTTGTTTCTGAGCTTTAATTAGCTCCTCCTTTGTCCAATTTGGAAGGTCTTTTGCAATATTCCTATCTACAACTAAATTACTACCACTACTACTACTACTAATACTATTGTTCTAAACTACTACAATCTACGTCTGTTGTTGACTCTGCAGCGTCAACACCACTAGCTCTAGAACGAGTAACGACAGCAATTTCACGATTCATTAAAATTGGATCCTGATTATTTTTATAAGCCACATCATTTCCTAACACAATATCTACATCTTTAACAGGAAACCTATTCACAATGGCCAACTTCAATATTCCTGAAAAGATGGACATTTTAAATGGAAATTACCGATGGGATAGGACTCAACTGAATCAGGAAAGCCAGACAACAGAACAAACTCTTCAAAGTCATGGACAAAATCGCAAGGTAATGCCTCTCTTAAAATCAACGACTGAGCCGCTCCCGTGTCCCGCAAAATGCGAACCACCCTTTCTTTGTCCGAATCCACAGACGAGACACTACCACGGGACAAGTACCTTTCAAAGCAATTGGTTAGTCATTGTTCAGTCGTTCTCGCTTGGACGGGCTCTCTCTCTCGCTTATCAATGCCCATAACTGATCTACCCTTAGCTTGTAGGGACTTCTTAAAGGCAAAACACTGACTTTTTACATGCCCCCTTTTATTACAGAAGAAGCATGTCATGCTTCTTAACCTTTCAGGATTATTTATGTTACCTCTGTCAGGAGAAACACGATTGTTATTAGCAGAAAAATGATTATTATTCTGCCTCCTGGGCTGACTCCTATTAACATAATTAGGCCTCCCAAAAACATTGTAATTATTATTATTATTATTATTATTATTATTATTATTATTACTCTGACTTTTCTAACACAACCAGGCTTTATATTACTCATCACCCCTAACTCATTCTTATGTGACAGGTAATATTCGTCACTAGCAATGGCAACCTCCTGCAAAGTATCAATCTTTAATTCTTCCAAATGCACCTTCAACTTATCGGGTACACACCTCTTAAACTCCTCTACAAGTACCAATTCTTTCAACCCTTCAAAATTGTCAACTTCTTTCGACTTTAACCAATCTTCAGCATATTGCCTCTTACCCCTAGCAAATTCTACGAACGTCTGTTCCCTATCTTTCTGTAAATTCCTGAAACGCTGTCTATAAGCTTCAGGGACAAGCTCATAAGCCTTTAGCACAATGGCTTTCACATTATCATAGTCGGATGATAAACTCTCATCCAACGTAACACACTTTCTGAGCCCTACCTATCAATTTACTCTGGATAAGTGTCGTCCAGTACTCTTGAGGCCACTGCAATTTAGCGGCAATCCTCTCAAATGAAACAAAAAACTCCGCTACATTACACTCTTGAAAATGTGGCACAAATTTGAGTGCCTCTGACAAATTAATAGTAGGCGTCACCTCCCTGGTTGGGGAAGAGGGAGAGGAAACAGGATCCATTAAACGCATTTCCCTCTCAAACTGCCTCTCTCTCTCTCTCTTTCCTCTGCCCTAAATTTTTCTATATTAAACTCTATTGTTTTTAACTCAATTTGCTTATTCAAAAACTCTACAGACACTTCCTCTTTGACTACCTTCATTTCCCCCTCTGTCTTCACAGTTTTAACATAATCATATACCTTCAACAACAATAGGCCCTTTCTTACAGACGAATCAAATTCAATTTCCAAATGCTGAGCCACTTGCTCTAACTCAAGCCTATCCAACTCTGCGAGCCTTGCTTGCCACCCCTCTCCACTAAGAAGCTCTAAAACATCAATAGTACACATTTTGCTCAATCAAACCTCAAAACAATACCCAAAAAAAAATATCAAATCTGGAGAAGGTGTAAAACTGTTGCCCAAAAATAAAACCCCCAGAATCAATTTTGCACACTAGTGAATACTTGCAGGAACAAAATATCCTGTCACGGTCGCCAGTTTGTGATGGGTCGTTTTACCACCACAACATACACTTGTATAATTATTCAATACTAGTATTCACTAACCAGAATACGAAATTCACAGTAAGTGAAATCGCATCACAAGACAATCAACCAATGTGTGCAAAACCAATTTGGGGGTGAAAATAAACACTAAGAAAAATAACTTAATTTTAATACATAAAGAAATAGACAGAAATGACGCCTGAACCACTAGATACAATAATTATAATGAAAAACAATTACGCTTAATATATAAAAAAACACTTACCCAATTAATAAATAGAAAAACAACACATTCAAACGCAATATGGAGGGGGCCCAGAAAGGAGGAGAAGTTCAAAAGAATGAATAACCTAGCCAAATACAACACTAAAGTATTCAGAGGTGGTCCTTGTAACAAAGCCGTGATCTGGTTAAACTAAGGATCTCCACGTCTGGAGATTGAGACAGGGTGATGTCAAATTATGGGCCCAACTACGGCGCTGGCCTATACCTCCACCAATTCACAGGCCGTGATCCAACTGAGGCGTCTTGCTCAGCATGCAAACTAATAACAGTCCAATTACCGTACCGTTGGACAGAGAGTCCCCTTGGCTATGATAACTGAACCAAGGGCGTAGCAGGATAAATGAATAAATCCTCAAGCTGCTGAAGGTAGTGGATCCAAAATAATCCTAAGTTCAGGATGCCAACAACGTAGCAGTCAACAGCAGCGGCCAAAATCAAGTAGAAACGCCCAGTTCAAGGTTCAGAACACAATTGTCCACCACCTCTTCGGGACGTTGACAACCCCTCGGCCTCCTGGGGCGGAGGGGGTGGGGGAGCTGGGGAGAAAAGCCGTACACCCTCAAAACATGAAAGACAAAACGGTCGTTAGTGAAAACGTAAACACAAGAACCACCAGAGGAGGAAAACTAGCTAATACATTGTGACAATAATTTAACATTTAAAATTAAAGCTAAGACTAATCCACTAATTAAATAATGACAACAAGATGACACCTCCTCTCCCAAAAGAATTTTTTTTTTCCAAAAAAAAAAAAAAATTAAAGTAAATAATATTTCAAATTCAAATTTAAAAGTAAAATATAAAATAATCACTTATAACAAAAATAGTCAAACAACAGAAATAATGATTTCATAAAATCTGTGAAAAAAAAACAATTATATAATTAGAGCATGATACCAAAAACAAAATGAGGGACGGGGTGGCAAAAGAACAAGGATGCAGCTCACAAGAAAGGCACTAACATAATATCAAGATTAACAAAATATCAAAAGTAACCCAATATCATACAATACAAATTCAAAATATTACACAATACAGAAAACCAACACCAAACCAATAGCTCCAAGGCTCTCACATAGGTACATAATCAAGAGCTACATTGCTCCACTCCGGATTCCACATATTTGTTCATAGGCCATAACTATTTTTACACACTTAACGGTTTCTCACTTCATATCTCACATCGCTCATTGCAAAAATGTTCAGCGAACAAGAGTCATTTATACTACCGTGTCAACACACTAAATCACTATAAAAGTGTCCTACCGAGTACACACACCTATAATGGACGGACGACACAGAAAACCAGCACAGTTTTCCCTGCGCAACCTGAACACGCAAAACTTTCGTGAAGCGTAGTTATGCCTGAAAACACAGAATACCCGGATTAGTAGCTATCATTTCATTAAGTAAACTCTCTGATTAACACCTCAACTGCATAATCAATCACCTAACAGTGTCTTACCATGTCTCAACGACCATCAACAACCGCCTATGCTACTCATCAGTAGCATAAAAACTATAATAATAATATCTGCAAAAGCGTATTCCAGAAATAACACACCACCAACCTATCTTAAAATTACCCTTGCCACAAAATTCAAACGAGTACCATCTTTACCTTCACCTATAAACTTAATATTAAACATAACTAATTTTACAGTCCCAGACATTTATGGAATTCCTGTAAAGAAAAATTCAGATTAATACATATTCATTATCCTTATACACTCATCTACTTCTAAGAATACAAACCTAACTACCTACTTCAACAGCACACACACCGCAATTAGAACGATACAGATACTACCTTAATATCCGCAGAGCCCCTTGCCAGAATCCCTACCCAACGCTGCGAGAGAGAGCATCAGCTACTACATTATCTCTTCCCGGTACATGAGAAACTGCAAGTTCCATTCTTGCAACATGATACTCCACCGCATCAGACGTTGATTTTTATTTTTGTATCTGTTGATGAAGGTCAATGGATTATGATCTGTCATAATCTTTATTGGAGTTCCTGTGGAAGATAGATAAACAGAAAAATGATTAATGGCCAAGATTAATGCGAGTGTTTCCTTCTCGACCGTCGAATATTTGCGTTGAGCGGAGGTTAATTTCTTCGAAAAGAACGCTACCGGGTGAGAAACGCCTTGCTCGTCGTTCTGTAATAAGACCGCTCCGACACCGACGTCACTTGCATCAGTGGCAAGCGAAAATGGGAGGTCGAAATCCGGAGCCCTAAGAATGGGGAAACTGAGTAGTATCCCCTTCAAACTTTCAAAAGCATTCTGCGCTTCCTTCGTCCAAATGAACGCGACCTTCTTTTTCAATAGGTTAGTAAGTGGAACAGCGATGTCAGAGAAATTCTTTACAAACCGACGATAATACCCTAGCAAACCTAAGAACTTCCTGACATCCCTTCGGCACTTAGGAACAGAAATCTTTTCAATAGCCTCCACATTTGCTTGTTTAGGGGTAACTTTACCATCTCCAACTACATGACCCAAATAAACAACCTTCGCTTTTGCAAATTCACTTTTCTTTAAATTAACCACCAAACCAGCTTTCTTCAATACCTCAAACAATGCCTAATACGCTTCAAATGTGTGTCCCAGTCGTCACTATAAATAACAATGTCATCAATATAAACCACACAACCTTCTAAACCATACACCAGCGTGTTCATTAACCTTTGAAAAGTGGCGGCGGCATTTTTCATACCAAACGGCATAACACGACATTGAAACAACCCTTGAGGTGTAACGAAAGCTGACAAGGCCCTTGCTCGTTTCGACAAAGGAACTTGCCAATAACCTTTAACAAATCAAATTTACTTATATATTTAGACTTCCCCATGCGATCAATGCAATCTTCTATCCGTGGCAAAGGATAACTATCGGGTTTTGTAACCTCATTAACTCTCCTATAATCAAAACACATACGAAACTCTCCATCAGGTTTCTTAACCAACACCACAGGTGACGACCAAGGGCTTTGCTTGGTTCGATCAAACCATGTTTTAACATATATTCCACCTCTTTTGCAACAACTTCACTCTTAAAAGGATTTAATCTATATGGCGATTGTTTCACTGGCGTGGCATTACCAACATCCACGTCATGTTCTAAGACAGATGTTCGACCTGGTACATCCGAAAACAATTCTTTATAATCGAACACCAACTTCTTTAGAGACCTACGTTTATCAAAACTCAAATGAGAAACTGAACTATCAAAATTTTTTCAAAGAAGTTTTATTACCTGTTGGAAAGTTACCATCATTACCATATTTATCTTCATTAAATTCTTCCTCTGAAAAAGAATAAATATTATTATTACAATTTACAACCTCCCCAACTGTTGCCACAGGAATGACTTTATCCCTTTCCTTATATTCCTTTAACATATTAATATGGCAAAGTTGAAAGGGTTTCCTCCGTTCAGGAGTTTCTACAAATAATTAACCTCGCTTATTTTTTTCAAAACTTTCCAAGGACCTGAAAATGAAGCTTTTAACGAATTACCTGGAAGAGGTAACAACACCAATACCTTGTCGCCTTCAGCGAAGTTACGAATTTTGGTCTTCCTGTCAAAGAAGTATTTCATTCTTCTCTGACTACACAACAAATTCTCACGAGCAAATTCCCAGGCCTTCGTCATTTTATCACCCAAATTAGTCAGATAATCTAATAAATTAATATCAGGAATGTCACCTTCCCATGACTCTCTTACAACATCAAGCGGACCCCGAACACAATGCCCAAAAACCAAATTAAATGGGGATAAACCAAGAGACTGACTTGGAGCCGACCGAAAAAGCAAATAAAAGATATGGTAATTCTTTGTCCCACTCAGAACCGTGACTTAGACAATATTTCCTAATCATCGATTTCAGAGTTTGATGAAACCTCTCCAGAGCACCCTGACTTTCCGGATGATAAGGAGATGAAGTCACATGCTTAATACCCAATTCTGCCATTTTCTCCTTAAAATATTTGCTAACAAAGTTTGTACCACAATCAGATTGAACCACCTTAGGCATTCCGAACCTAGTAAAAAAGTTAATTAATACCTCAACAATTTTTACACTTTTGATGGATCGTAGAGGAATTGCTTCTGGATAACGGGGACATTTTATCCATCATGGTGAAAATATACTCATTCCCACTACGAGTCCTGGGCAACGGCCCGACAACATCAATGATAATTTCCTTAAAAGGTTCAGAAACCACAGGGATGGGACATAAAGGAGCTTTTGGAATAACTTGGTTTGGCTTACCGACCTTCTGACAGATACTACAGCTATTGACAAATTTCTTCACGTCGGATTTCAATTTGGGCCAGTAATAATCCTTAAGCAATTTCCCAGCTGTCTTGTGGATTCCGAAATGACCCGCCAAACCATTATCATGTGCCAACGACATCAAGCCAATCCTGTGAACATAAGGAACCAATATCTGTTTTAAAACTTCATGTGCACTATTGCCAGCCTCTCTAGGCCTACTCAACCTGTAAAGAATGTTATTAATTATTTTAAACTTTGGGGCAGTTAAATCATCCACTTCGCCCGACTCAACATGAAGGTCCCGGAATTCTTGTTTCTGAGCTTTAATTAGCTCTTCCTTTGTCCAATTTGGAAGGTCTTTTGCAATATTCCTATCTACAACTAAATTACTACCACTACTACTACTAATACTACGTTCTAAACTACTACAATCTACGTCTGTTGTTGACTCTGCAGCGTCAACACCACTAGCTCTAGAACGAGTAACGACAGCAATTTCACGATTCATTAAAATTGGATCCTGATTATTTTTATAAGCCACATCATTTCCTAACACAATATCTACATCTTTAACAGGAAACCTATTCACAATGGCCAACTTCAATATTCCTGAAAAAAGATGGACATTTTAAATGGAAATTACCGATGGGATAGGACTCAACTGAATCAGGAAAGCCAGACAACAGAACAAACTCTTCAAAGTCATGGACAAAATCGCAAGGTAATGCCTCTCTTAAAATCAACGACTGAGCCGCTCCCGTGTCCCGCAAAATGCGAACCACCCTTTCTTTGTCCGAATCCACAGACGAGACACTACCACGGGACAAGTACCTTTCAAAGCAATTGGTTAGTCATTGTTCAGTCGTTCTCAGCTTGGACGGGCTCTCTCTCTCGCTTATCAATGCCCATAACTGATCTACCCTTAGCTTGTAGGGACTTCTTAAAGGCAAAACACTGACTTTTACATGCCCCCTTTTATTACAGAAGAAGCATGTCATGCTTCTTAACCTTTCAGGATTATTTATGTTACCTCTGTCAGGAGAAACACGATTGTTATTAGCAGAAAAATGATTATTATTCTGCCTCCTGGGCTGACTCCTATTAACATAATTAGGCCTCCCAAAAACATTGTAATTATTATTATTATTATTATTATTATTATTATTATTATTACTCTGACTTTTTCTAACACAACCAGGCTTTATATTACTCATCACCCCTAACTCATTCTTATGTGACAGGTAATATTCGTCACTAGCAATGGCAACCTCCTGCAAAGTATCAATCTTTAATTCTTCCAAATGCACCTTCAACTTATCGGGTACACACCTCTTAAACTCCTCTACAAGTACCAATTCTTTCAACCCTTCAAAATTGTCAACTTCTTTCGACTTTAACCAATCTTCAGCATATTGCCTCTTACCCCTAGCAAATTCTACGAACGTCTGTTCCCTATCTTTCTGTAAATTCCTGAAACGCTGTCTATAAGCTTCAGGGACAAGCTCATAAGCCTTTAGCACAATGGCTTTCACATTATCATAGTCGGATGATAAACTCTCATCCAACGTAACATACACTTTCTGAGCCCTACCTATCAATTTACTCTGGATAAGTGTCGTCCAGTACTCTTGAGGCCACTGCAATTTAGCGGCAATCCTCTCAAATGAAACAAAAAACTCCGCTACATTACACTCTTGAAAATGTGGCACAAATTTGAGTGCCTCTGACAAATTAATAGTAGGCGTCACCTCCCTGGTTGGGGAAGAGGGAGAGGAAACAGGATCCATTAAACGCATTTCCCTCTCAAACTGCCTCTCTCTCTCTCTCTTTCCTCTGCCCTAAATTTTTCTATATTAAACTCTATTGTTTTTAACTCAATTTGCTTATTCAAAACTCTACAGACACTTCCTCTTTGACTACCTTCATTTCCCCTCTGTCTTCACAGTTTTAACATAATCATATACCTTCAACAACAATAGGCCCTTTCTTACAGACGAATCAAATTCAATTTCCAAATGCTGAGCCACTTGCTCTAACTCAAGCCTATCCAACTCTGCAGAGCCTTGCTTGCCACCCCTCTCCACTAAGAAGCTCTAAAACATCAATAGTACACATTTTGCTCAATCAAACCTCAAAACAATACCCAAAAAAAAATCAAATCTGGAGAAGGTGTAAAACTGTTGCCCAAAAAATAAAACCCCAGAATCAATTTTGCACACTAGTGAATACTTGCAGGAACAAAATATCCTGTCACGGTCGCCAGTTTGTGATGGGTCGTTTTACCACCACAACATACACTTGTATAATTATTCAATACTAGTATTCACTAACCAGAATACAGAAATTCACAGTAAGTGAAATCGCATCACAAGACAATCAACCAATGTGTGCAAAACCAATTTGGGGGTGAAAATAAACACTAAGAAAAATAACTTAATTTTAATACATAAAGAAATAGACAGAAATGACGCCTGAACCACTAGATACAATAATTATAATGAAAAACAATTACGCAATATATAAAAAAAACACTTACCCAATTAATAAATAGAAAAACAACACATTCAAACGCAATATGGAGGGGGCCCAGAAAGGAGGAGAAGTTCAAAAGAATGAATAACCTAGCCAAAATACAACACTAAAGTATTCAGAGGTGGTCCTTGTAACAAAGCCGTGATCTGGTTAAACTAAGGATCTCCACGTCTGGAGATTGAGACAGGGTGATGTCAAATTATGGGCCCAACTACGGCGCTGGCCTATACCTCCACCAATTCACAGGCCGTGATCCAACTGAGGCGTCTTGCTCAGCATGCAAACTAATAACAGTCCAATTACCGTACCGTTGGACAGAGAGGTCCCCTTGGCTATGATAACTGAACCAAGGGCGTAGCAGGATAAATGAATAAATCCTCAAGCTGCTGAAGGTAGTGGATCCAAAATAATCCTAAGTTCAGGATGCCAACAACGTAGCAGTCAACAGCAGCGGCCAAAATCAAGTAGAAACGCCCAGTTCAAGGTTCAGAACACAATTGTCCACCACCTCCTTCGGGACGTTGACAACCCCTCGGCCTCCTGGGGCGGAGGGGGTGGGGGAGCTGGGGAGAAAAGCCGTACACCCTCAAAACATGAAAGACAAAACGGTCGTTAGTGAAAACGTAAACACAAGAACCACCAGAGGAGGAAAACTAGCTAATACATTGTGACAATAATTTAACATTTAAAATTAAAGCTAAGACTAATCCACTAATTAAATAATGACAACAAGATGACACCTCCTCTCCCAAAGAATATTTTTTTCAAAAAAAAAAAAAAAAAATAATTAAAGTAAATAATATTTCAAATTCAAATTTAAAAGTAAAATATAAAATAATCACTTATAACAAAAATAGTCAAACAACAGAAATAATGATTTCATAAAATCTGTGAAAAAAAAACAATTATATAATTAGAGCATGATACCAAAAACAAAATGAGGACAGGGTGGCAAAGAACAAGGATGCAGCTCACAAGAAAGGCACTAACATAATATCAAGATTAACAAAATATCAAAAGTAACCCAATATCATACAATACAAATTCAAAATATTACACAATACAGAAAACCAACACCAAACCAATAGCTCCAAGGCTCTCACATAGGTACATAATCAAGAGCTACATTGCTCCACTCCGGATTCCACATATTTGTTCATAGGCCATAACTATTTTTACACACTAACGGTTTCTCACTTCATATCTCACATCGCTCATTGCAAAAATGTTCAGCGAACAAAAAGTCATTTATACTACCGTGTCAACACACTAAATCACTATAAAAGTGTCCTACCGAGTACACACACCTATAATGGACGACACAGAGAAAAACCAGCACAGTTTTCCCCTGCAACCTGAACACGCAAAACTTTCGTGAAGCGTAGTTATGCCTGAAAACACAGAATACCCGGATTAGTAGCTATCATTTCATTAAGTAAACTCTCTGATTAACACCTCAACTGCATAATCAATCACCTAACAGTGTCTTACCATGTCTCAACGACCATCAACAACCGCCTATGCTACTCATCAGTAGCATAAAAACTATAATAATAATATCTGCAAAAGCGTATTCCAGAAATAACACACCACCAACCTATCTTAAAATTACCCTTGCCACAAAATTCAAACGAGTACCATCTTTACCTTCACCTATAAACTTAATATTAAACATAACTAATTTTACAGTCCCAGACATTTATGGAATTCCTGTAAAGAAAAATTCAGATTAATACATATTCATTATCCTTATACACTCATCTACTTCTAAGAATACAAACCTAACTACCTACTTCAACAGCACACACACCCATAATTAGAACGATACAGATACTACCTTAATATCCGCAGAGCCCTTGCCAGAATCCCTACCCAACGCTGCGAGAGAGCATCAGCTACTACATTATCTCTACCCGGTACATGAAAAACTGCAAGTTCCATTCTTGCAACATGATACTCCACCGCATCAGACGTTGATTTTTATTTTTGTATCTGTTGATGAAGGTCAATGGATTATGATCTGTCATAATCTTTATTGGAGTTCCTGTGGAAGATAGATAAACAGAAAAAATGATTAATGGCCAAGATTAATGCAGTGTTTCCTTCTCGACCGTCGAATATTTGCGTTGAGCGGAGGTTAATTTCTTCGAAAAGAACGCTACCGGGTGAAAACGCCTTGCTCGTCGTTCTGTAATAAGACCGCTCCGACACCGACGTCACTTGCATCAGTGGCAAGCGAAAATGGGAGGTCGAAATCCGGAGCCCTAAGAATGGAAACTGAGTAGTATCCCCTTCAAACTTTCAAAAGCATTCTGCGCTTCCTTCGTCCAAATGAACGCGACCTTCTTTTTCAATAGGTTAGTAAGTGGAACGGCGATGTCAGAGAAATTCTTTACAAACCGACGATAATACCCTAGCAAACCTAAGAACTTCCTGACATCCCTTCGGCACTTAGGAACAGAAATCTTTTCAATAGCCTCCACATTTGCTTGTTTAGGGGTAACTTTACCATCTCCAACTACATGACCCAAATAAACAACCTTCGCTTTTGCAAATTCACTTTTCTTTAAATTAACCACCAAACCAGCTTTCTTCAATACCTCAAACAATGCCTTAATACGCTTCAAATGTGTGTCCCAGTCGTCACTATAAATAACAATGTCATCAATATAAACCACACAACCTTCTAAACCATACACCAGCGTGTTCATTAACCTTTGAAAAAGTGGCGGCGGCATTTTTCATACCAAACGGCATAACACGACATTGAAACAACCCTTGAGGTGTAACGAAAGCTGACAAGGCCCTTGCTCGTTTCGACAAAGGAACTTGCCAATAACCTTTTAACAAATCAAATTTACTTATATATTTAGACTTCCCCATGCGATCAATGCAATCTTCTATCCGTGGCAAAGGATAACTATCGGGTTTTGTAACCTCATTAACTCTCCTATAATCAAAACACATACGAAACTCTCCATCAGGTTTCTTAACCAACACCACAGGTGACGACCAAAAAGCTTTGCTTGGTTCGATCAAACCATGTTTTAACATATATTCCACCTCTTTTGCAACAACTTCACTCTTAAAAGGATTTAATCTATATGGCGATTGTTTCACTGGCGTGGCATTACCAACATCCACGTCATGTTCTAAGACAGATGTTCGACCTGGTACATCCGAAAACAATTCTTTATAATCGAACACCAACTTCTTTAGAGACCTACGTTTATCAAAACTCAAATGAGAAACTGAACTATCAAAATTTTTCAAAGAAGTTTTATTACCTGTTGGAAAGTTACCATCATTACCATATTTATCTTCATTAAATTCTTCCTCTGAAAAAGAATAAATATTATTATTACAATTTACAACCTCCCCAACTGTTGCCACAGGAATGACTTTATCCCTTTCCTTATATTCCTTTAACATATTAATATGGCAAAGTTGAAAGGGTTTCCTCCGTTCAGGAGTTTCTACCAAATAATTAACCTCGCTTATTTTTTCAAAACTTTCCAGGACCTGAAAATGAAGCTTTTAACGAATTACCTGGAAGAGGTAACAACACCAATACCTTGTCGCCTTCAGCGAAGTTACGAATTTTGGTCTTCCTGTCAAAGAAGTATTTCATTCTTCTCTGACTACACAACAAATTCTCACGAGCAAATTCCCAGGCCTTCGTCATTTTATCACCCAAATTAGTCAGATAATCTAATAAATTAATATCAGGAATGTCACCTTCCCATGACTCTCTTACAACATCAAGCGGACCCCGAACACAATGCCCAAAACCAAATTAAATGGGGATAAACCAAGAGACTGACTTGGAGCCGACCGAAAAGCAAATAAAAGATATGGTAATTCTTTGTCCCACTCAGAACCGTGACTTAGACAATATTTCCTAATCATCGATTTCAGAGTTTGATGAAACCTCTCCAGAGCACCCTGACTTTCCGGATGATAAGGAGATGAAGTCACATGCTTAATACCCAATTCTGCCATTTTCTCCTTAAAATATTTGCTAACAAAGTTTGTACCACAATCAGATTGAACCACCTTAGGCATTCCGAACCTAGTAAAAAAGTTAATTAATACCTCAACAATTTTTACACTTTTGATGGATCGTAGAGGAATTGCTTCTGGATAACGGGACATTTTATCCATCATGGTGAAAATATACTCATTCCCACTACGAGTCCTGGGCAACGGCCCGACAACATCAATGATAATTTCCTTAAAAGGTTCAGAAACCACAGGGATGGGACATAAAGGCTTTTGGAATAACTTGGTTTGGCTTACCGACCTTCTGACAGATACTACAGCTATTGACAAATTTCTTCACGTCAGTTTCAATTTGGGCCAGTAATAATCCTTAAGCAATTTCCCAGCTGTCTTGTGGATTCCGAAATGACCCGCCAAACCATTATCATGTGCCAACGACATCAAGCCAATCCTGTGAACATAAGGAACCAATATCTGTTTTAAAACTTCATGTGCACTATTGCCAGCCTCTCTAGGCCTACTCAACCTGTAAAGAATGTTATTAATTATTTTAAACTTTGGGGCAGTTAAATCATCCACTTCGCCCGACTCAACATGAAGGTCCCGGAATTCTTGTTTCTGAGCTTTAATTAGCTCCTCCTTTGTCCAATTTGGAAGGTCTTTTGCAATATTCCTATCTACAACTAAATTACTACCACTACTACTACTACTAATACTACGTTCTAAACTACTACAATCTACGTCTGTTGTTGACTCTGCAGCGTCAACACCACTAGCTCTAGAACGAGTAACGACAGCAATTTCACGATTCATTAAAATTGGATCCTGATTATTTTTATAAGCCACATCATTTCCTAACACAATATCTACATCTTTAACAGGAAACCTATTCACAATGGCCAACTTCAATATTCCTGAAAAAGATGGACATTTTAAATGGAAATTACCGATGGGATAGGACTCAACTGAATCAGGAAAGCCAGACAACAGAACAAACTCTTCAAAGTCATGGACAAAATCGCAAGGTAATGCCTCTCTTAAAATCAACGACTGAGCCGCTCCCGTGTCCCGCAAAATGCGAACCACCCTTTCTTTGTCCGAATCCACAGACGAGACACTACCACGGGACAAGTACCTTTCAAAGCAATTGGTTAGTCATTGTTCAGTCGTTCTCGCTTGGACGGGCTCTCTCTCGCTTATCAATGCCCATAACTGATCTACCCTTAGCTTGTAGGGACTTCTTAAAGGCAAAACACTGACTTTTTACATGCCCCTTTTATTACAGAAGAAGCATGTCATGCTTCTTAACCTTTCAGGATTATTTATGTTACCTCTGTCAGGAGAAACACGATTGTTATTAGCAGAAAAATGATTATTATTCTGCCTCCTGGGCTGACTCTATTAACATAATTAGGCCTCCCAAAAACATTGTAATTATTATTATTATTATTATTATTATTATTATTATTATTACTCTGACTTTTTCTAACACAACCAGGCTTTATATTACTCATCACCCCTAACTCATTCTTATGTGACAGGTAATATTCGTCACTAGCAATGGCAACCTCCTGCAAAGTATCAATCTTTAATTCTTCCAAATGCACCTTCAACTTATCAATTACACACCTCTTAAACTCCTCTACAAGTACCAATTCTTTCAACCCTTCAAAATTGTCAACTTCTTTCGACTTTAACCAATCTTCAGCATATTGCCTCTTACCCCTAGCAAATTCTACGAACGTCTGTTCCCTATCTTTCTGTAAATTCCTGAAACGCTGTCTATAAGCTTCAGGGACAAGCTCATAAGCCTTTAGCACAATGGCTTTCACATTATCATAGTCGGATGATAAACTCTCATCCAACGTAACACACTTTCTGAGCCGTACCTATCAATTTACTCTGGATAAGTGTCGTCCAGTACTCTTGAGGCCACTGCAATTTAGCGGCAATCCTCTCAAATGAAACAAAAAACTCCGCTACATTACACTCTTGAAAATGTGGCACAAATTTGAGTGCCTCTGACAAATTAATAGTAGGCGTCACCTCCTGGTTGGGGAAGAGGAGAGGAAACAGGATCCATTAAACGCATTTCCCTCTCAAACTGCCTCTCTCTCTCTTTTCCTCTGCCCTAAATTTTCTATATTAAACTCTATTGTTTTTAACTCAATTTGCTTATTCAAAAACTCTACAGACACTTCCTCTTTGACTACCTTCATTTCCCCCTCTGTCTTCACAGTTTTAACATAATCATATACCTTCAACAACAATAGGCCCTTCCTTACAGACGAATCAAATTCAATTTCCAAATGCTGAGCCACTTGCTCTAACTCAAGCCTATCCAACTCTGCGAGCCTTGCTTGCCACCCCTCTCCACTAAGAAGCTCTAAAACATCAATAGTACACATTTTGCTCAATCAAACCTCAAAACAATACCCAAAAAAAATATCAAATCTGGAGAAGGTGTAAAACTGTTGCCCAAAAATAAAACCCCCAGAATCAATTTTGCACACTAGTGAATACTTGCAGGAACAAAATATCCTGTCACGGTCGCCAGTTTGTGATGGGTCGTTTTACCACCACAACATACACTTGTATAATTATTCAATACTAGTATTCACTAACCAGAATACGAAATTCACAGTAAGTGAAATCGCATCACAAGACAATCAACCAATGTGTAAAAACCAATTTGGGGGTGAAAATAAACACTAAGAAAAATAACTTAATTTTAATACATAAAGAAATAGACAGAAATGACGCCTGAACCACTAGATACAATAATTATAATGAAAAACAATTACGCTTAATATATAAAAAAACACTTACCCAATTAATAAATAGAAAAACAACACATTCAAACGCAATATGGAGGGGGCCCAGAAAGGAGGAGAAGTTCAAAAGAATGAATAACCTAGCCAAAATACAACACTAAAGTATTCAGAGGTGGTCCTTGTAACAAAGCCGTGATCTGGTTAAACTAAGGATCTCCACGTCTGGAGATTGAGACAGGGTGATGTCAAATTATGGGCCCAACTACGGCGCTGGCCTATACCTCCACCAATTCACAGGCCGTGATCCAACTGAGGCGTCTTGCTCAGCATGCAAACTAATAACAGTCCAATTACCGTACCGTTGGACAGAGAGGTCCCCTTGGCTATGATAACTGAACCAAGGGCGTAGCAGGATAAATGAATAAATCCTCAAGCTGCTGAAGGTAGTGGATCCAAAATAATCCTAAGTTCAGGATGCCAACAACGTAGCAGTCAACAGCAGCGGCCAAAATCAAGTAGA